>NC_091114.1:11177878-11480909 GCF_024713975.1 Paralichthys olivaceus
TTCAGCATCCGCTTTGCTCTCAGGACGCGACGTCTACGTCCATTTTCATTCACAGTCTGTGGTATCGATAGACTTTGATGCTTGGTCGGACAGATTGATTTTTCTCTCATCGTTTCTTTTACTGCACAAATTCTTGTCTCCCCTGTGAAGCGAGATGTCTTATGAACGTTATCAAGGAAGATATATTTTTATTTCATTTATGTGTCCTTGTCATTATAAATTATGAAAAGTGTGAACCAGACTTTTCCTGAAGGTCAATTCCTACATCATTCAATCACTGACTCTTTGTCTCAGACTTGATTAAATGACACAGTCGGTGACTCTGACTGAATCTGAGAAACATTCAAAACACTGCATGAAATAAAAAAAACACAGCTTATCTCTGCCGAGTCACTGCTGCTGCAACAAGCTGAATTCAGAGGGAGTTCGGCGATGGGCCTTTTTCTCCAAGACGTGGGTTAAGATGAGACAGGAGGGAAATAAGCCAGAGTGAATCAACATGTCACATCACGTGAAGGCAAATGTTTATGTGGTGAGGGGGATTCAGCCGTTTGTCAGGATGCCAGGTTTAGGAACAGAATCCACAAACTCCCCATTTTATTTACAGATGAAGCTGCTTCCTGCAGGTGGGAAATCAGCAGCAACATATTCAGGGGATGTTTTTAGGGAGTGAGTGAGCAAGTTAATGTAGTGTTCTAGCTGATAGACCAGTTTATGATGATATTTCCTGTTTTTGTGATTTATAACCATGCACTTATTTCCTCGTGCAGCTTCTTCTCGAAGGATTATCCCGTTGAAGACCCCGAGGCCCCCGAAGCCAAACAGAAAGCCTGTGTGCGGGAAAAAGCACAAGAAGAGGCTGTCGATAGCCAGGGGGCGGATAATGGGAGGAAACGCAGCTCTGCCGGGCACTCACCCCTGGATGGTGGCGATTTATATCGGGAAGTCCGACTTCTGCGCCGGCAGCCTCATCTCCTCCTGCTGGGTTGTGTCTGCGGCGCACTGCTTCTTCCGCAAGTATGGAATATACGCAATAGTGGATGTTTTATAGAAATGTTACTGCAGATCAAGGAGGGGGTTTGATGCACTTTTGAGACAATGTAATATGTATAAAGACATGTTGTGACCCTGTTTTCTGTCCTGGGAAGAGGTCACAACTCAAAATGTGCGTCATTCAAAGACTGTGACCCCCTCGGCTTCACAGCTTTATAAACACACTATATTTAGAGCGGTGACCAGTTCGAGGAAAACCTAAAAACGCCTCGTGCACAGATGCTGTTTACGTGCGAATGCCTCCATTTGCTCCTGATGTCAACAAACAAGCATCTGTTCAAGTTCAAAGATCTTTTGTTCAAGCATTAAATCATGAAATTGGACGTTCATGGCTAAACTGCTTTCTTATCAGCTTTGATAAGAGTCGAACCATGTTGATTACACGCCACAGTACAAAATCATTTTGTGAACATAATAATGATAACTTTATTTATAGAGCACTTTCCAACACAAAGTACAAAGTGCTGCACAAAAAGAAGCCAGGTACAGGAAGTAAATAAATAAAAATGTTAATAATAATAATAGAGACAAAAGAGCAACAACAAGATATACTTTATTTAAAAAGTATGTTTTTAGCAGAGAAGTAAAAGAAGACATCTTCTAGAAAGCTCCTTGGGGCCCTGATGGCAACTATATAAATAAATATGAATGTAATAGATCGATTTCATGGCCCTGCACCGGTTGGATTTGACTGTTTCTTGTGCAAATGTGGGATAGATTGATGATAAAATGGTATCTCAGGCTTCAACGTCTGGAGACAGTTCAAAGAAATCCTGCAGCTGGCAGTTGTTAGAGATAACTTGTCTCTGGGCTGAAATGTTGGACAGTTAGAGCCAGCATTGATTTAAAATACAAAAAACTGTCTCCCTGCAGCCCGCTGAGGTCTCAGCTCCGCGTGGTCCTCGGCCAGCAAAACTTCAACGTCACCGGCCCCAACACAAGGACGTTCGGAGTGGAGGAGTACGTCTTCCCAAATCAGTTCTCAGTGTTTAATCCTACGCTGCATGACATCGGTAATCATTCACTGCACACACACACACACACACATGCAAGTGACTCATGAACAGGAAGATCTCCTGTCCTTATTCAGAAAAACACAAATTCACTTAAGACCCCAGCCTGTGTGCACAGCTGTGCGTCACCGAACAGCTGTGTTTCTGTGCCCCCCCCCCTGCACACACACACACGGAGTCTCCATGTCTACCACTTGCTTCATCACTCTATCTCCCCTCTCTCCTCCTGTTTTGACAACTTATTATTTTCCGTCGCTCAGTTCTGATCAAGCTGAAGAAGCAGGACGGGCGTTGTGTGAGGAGGACGCCGTTCATCCGGCCCATCTGTCTGCCGGAAAAAAGCATGACCTTCCCCGACGGCTACTGCTGCACCATCAGCGGCTGGGGACACATGCACGAGAGTGAGTGATGAAGACGTCACGGCTGCAACGTGTCACAGCAGAGTCGTCATGACAACAACTACCTACATTCCCATGTTTCAGTAACGTCACATTCAGTCAATGACAAATGATTTATTTTTATTTCAATGTGGAAGTGTCCGAGCTGAGGCAGTGTTTGTTTGCAAACTTTGTCTTTATTGTGAAACTACTTAGATATTAGAAACATTATCTCTGAACCAGGATTAGGTTTTGGCAGCTCTTCCCAAATCCATGAATAAGTTTGTGTGAAAATCCTTCTGAGGTTAGAAACTACTCACTTTTATTAACTAACGACTTTAGTGATGTATAAATCTGTAGCAGCATTTAATTCGAAACTAGAATGGCTCTCAGGAGTGCTCATACTTCCACCAAGGTAAAAAATAAAGGGGCACCACAAGCTATAACACAACTTCACACAAATTAAAGTTGTTTAGGAACCTGCTGGATTTTAGATTCTGTTGTTTCACCTTCATATTGAAAATTTTATGGAAAATCATTAATTTATGTGTCTGTAATTTCATAATAAGTCTCTATGGAAGAGCTACAGATTCCAGACTCTTTATAAGTCACTTATTTTAATCAGAATTGAGTTGAATTTGAATTTATATGTGTATTCTTCCACGCAGGTGTTTTCAGTCTGTAATTATACCTCTACCCACCCACACACACACCCACACCCACACACACACACACACACACACACACACCCACAGGAGGCTAATCAGGCTGATTAAGTAGGAGCCTTGCAGTAAAACACAGAACAAAGCAGAGCAGCAGTTTAACATGTGGACTGTCTTCATGTGGCAGAGGATGAACGATACTCGACTCTGCAGGAGGCTGGAGTCAGACTGATTCCTCACGACACCTGTAAGAAGCCTGAAGTCTACGGCAACCACGTCACCGCCGACATGATGTGTGCCGGACTCAACGGCTGCTCAGACGCCTGCCAGGTAAGAAAACATATGAGGCTGGAATATTCACACACACACCTGGTAGTTGAAAAGTGTGAGCTAATCTTTTACTGAGCCACAGGGCCCTCGGTGATACGTTCTGTTGTGTTCCATATCTGACTACTACAAGAATTTAATTTAGAGAATAAGCTGGAAATGGTCATTACCCATGATACCCAGCTGCTGCCTGATTCAGAAGAGCTGCAGCTGCAACAAATGCACCAAACTCCTGAAGTGCAGTGTCACAGGATGATTGTACAATCAAGTGAAAAACATTTATACATAAACACAAATGTGCAAGAGTTATTTTCTGTGAAAATGATATAAAAAGTATGACTTCTAAAAGTATTTTTAACTGATCAAACAGTTCAGCATTACTCTTGAACTTACTTGTCCGGATTCTGGTATTTCAAACTATTATGAACTTCTTGTCGGAGATCGTACCGGCTCAAAAAACAAGATGTTCAGGTTGAGGGGTGGGAATGAAAGAGGAAACATTCTCCCTTTTCAAAGTCAGTGAAGCATCAAACTGGTTTTGAAGCTGCATAATGTTGCTTTGATGTTGTGTTGTGTGAATCCAACCAAGCTAAATTTAAACGTACAAAGAGCGACTGCTACCTGCTCCTATTCTTCTTTTATTTCTCTTCTTGCTTGTGGGGAATATTTGAGGTTATGACTGAATGTGTGAGTGTGTGACAGATGTATAAATACTCCTGATGACCTCCTGCTTATCAGGAAGTTGTGTCAGACACGATGGGAAGATGGTGAGTGTGTCAAATATTTATGCTCCTTCCTCTTAAATTAAATGTCATTTTACCTCCTGGGTAGATCGCAGGGTTCTAATAAGTCTGGTTGAAGTGTGTGTGTCTGCGTGTGTGTGACTCAGCTGCTTGTACGCCTCTTGTTTTCTCTGTGCATGAATGTTTGTGTGTGACTGAATCCACTTGTGTGTGTTTGTTGACCCCAGGGCGACTCTGGGGGCCCTCTGTCCTGTGCGAGGGATGATGTCAGCTTCCTGTATGGGATCATCAGCTGGGGCGAGGGCTGCGGCCGCTCTGGAAAACCTGGCGTTTACACTAAAGTGGTAAATTATATCGATTGGATCAACTCAGTGATCCGTCGTAAAGCCAAAGCTTCATGAGTGAAAATTGACGCGGACATTTGCTTTAATATGAGATGTACTGTATTTTATTATAACTGTTTTTATAATAAAGCTTGTGGAAGTTTATGCGTTCTCTTTTAACTGTGAAACATTTTGACTGAATAAACCTTCACTGACTTGAAACTTTGCGTCTGTAATTCATCTCTGTTTTGTTGTTGTCCAAAGCTTTCAACTGTTTGACATGTTCTTCATCAGTAGTTGAAGTTTGATTCGTGCCTGTGTGTGTGTGTGAGCTCAGTCATTGATATTTCAGACGTTGAACAGTTTGTTCTTTCTGACTGAAACAATCTGAGCTCAAAGTCACTTACTAAACTTTTTCAGGTTTTAACTGTGTCATTGTGATTGTGTTCTTATAATGGAAACAACTTTAAAAATGACTCATTGCACAGTTATGCAAAGTAGTTTTCCTACCTTGTACGATATATATGCATTTATTTATTTAAACACTCAGTTTATTCTTTAACTTAAGATTTCAGCATATTGTACCAAGTAGTTTGTGTGGTCACAAGTTTCTTACTTTGAAGGTGTAATATATTTACATGTGTTTAAAGATTTTACTTGTGTCAGGTCAACTAGCTGCAAAATATTTTCAGCTACTTTTTTCATTAATGTGTTTGTCTCATTCCATTTTTAATGAATTAAATTAAATGTTTGATTTCAGAGATGCATTTGATGAAATGTGTTATTTGTGATCAGATTAATGCGATTGTCTCTCCTGCTAGTTTTCTGTCCTGCAGCAGATGCAGTGAAGCGGCCTGGTCGTCCTCTTCGAAGGTGTAACGTATTTACACAAGTCTCTGATAAAGAAGGGGTGAGTAAAGTGTCTTTACATTTTAAGTTTGATGTTTGTCTCTGCAGTCAGATAATGTGTAGGAAGTGTTGAATGTTACTGCATTAAATAGGTTCTGGCTCCTTATTTTAATGACCTGTGTGCTCTTAATGCATATTGTTTAATATATATTGAATTTTTTTTTTTTAATTAAATGAATGTTTAATTAAATGTGTTAGTACTTTTCCATTTTAAGTGAAGTTTGTTGACTTTTAAAAGCTACATCATGATGAAATGTTGTGTAACTATCAGTTTAATATGCTAGTTTCTCCATTTTGAAGTGAGTTACAGATACAGTTTTAGGAAAGGTTATTTGCATTCATCAGATTAATTTACGAGTTTGCATTTGTGTCTTTACAATTTTGAATAAGTAAAAAATAAATGTTTGTTGCTCATTTTAAAAAGGTTTTTTTTTTTTTTCTTCCATTTTTAAGGAAATGTTATTTGTAATCCTCAGATCACGTGGTTTGTCTCTCAGTAGTTCTGTGTCTCTGCAGCTCAGGTGGCAGCAGCCTGGTCCTATACACACACACACACACACACACACACACACACACACACACACACACACGGTGGTCATGCCATTTTCCATGTGCTTTGCTGGGGGCGAGTTTTCACCCCTCACACACACACACACACACACACACACACACACACTCACACACACAGAGAGAGAGAGAGAGAGAGGGAGCAGCTATTTTGAAAGTGACCCCTCAGTCAGTGTGTGTGTGTGTGAGGGACAGAGACGCTGCAGCTGTCAGGAACTATGACTGAAGATGACGGACTCAGTTGTCGTGGAGGGATACGCCAGACTCCGAGATGGAAAAAAGGTTTAAACTCCACCACGTTGTGTTGACGGAAGTTGTGCACTTTAATCTGAGCGATAACAACAAGTGTGTTGAGCTGTTTCTTCTTCTTCGTTATTTTTTTTACAGTGGAAAACCAGGTGGCTCGTTCTACGGAAGCCGTCGCCGGTAGCAGGTAACAACTCTTCGTTGTTTCCGGTAGTGTGTTGTTGTTGTCTGGATGTGAATGTGTGTTGTGGATGTGGATGAAGGTGTAGCTGTAGGAGAGACACAGTTGTTGTCAGGAGCTGCCATGTTTGTTTCTCTGTCGCCCGGTTTGTGTTGGTGTGTTCACAGCATGGGCCCAGAGGCTGACACTCAGGGAACCTTTCGAGTTGTGTTGTTAAAAACACGTAAAGTAAAACCTCAGACACTGTCACACGATATGTTGTTTGCTGCAAGTTCCGTTTTTTTAGTGTCGTAAACTCTGACGTAGATTTTCGGGGTTTTAAAGGCCTCGATTCGAGCCTGTGACGTGAATGTGATATTTGTCTCTCACACATTGAATCTTTCACATCTGTACAGTTGCTGTTTGTGTAGCCGCACTGTTCATGTCATATAAGAAGACAGCAAGTGATAGAAATCAAAGTGTGAAGTTAAATTTCTTTGTATAGCAACAAATCACAACTTGCATGTACTTGGTAGAGTTGAGACGTCCCAGAAATTACCGAGGAAAAGGCATCGTATAAAGAAGTGAAATGTACTGGACCAAGAACAGGATAAAAGTAACGATGGATGGCTAAAAGCTTTTGAGTGAGATGCAATGATAAACTCAACAATATTAGAATTGCTTCCAAAGAAGATAGGATGAGAGTTGAACATGGGAAAATGGAACAAAATGTGTTTTAGCCGGGTCAATGGTTTGCATTCAAGAGTTCTTTGTATTCAGGACGTACAAAGGCTGAGTTTTTATATATTTGATTTATTTGTACTGCCTTTTAAAAAAAACTCTAACTTAAAGATGAAATTAAATAAGGTTGAATGTGCTGAACGCTGATAGTCTAACCCTTGCTTGTATTTTTAGATGCATCATGAAAGTGCACTTATAGTGAATCTATGTCTATTACTGATGTTACGTAGTTTGAATTTCCCTCAACTCTTGTATTTATCAATGACCTGGCTATTCTTTTTAATGGCTGAGCCTCTGTGGTTCAGAGCGATGAAGAGAAAACGTTCCTCTGCGATGTGGATCCGAGCAGCTTCACATGCTCCGCAGGTTAGACTGAGGTTCGGTGCTGCTCCTCCTCAGATCTTTGGTGTCAGTGTTATCACAGCTGTGTGCTCTCATCCCTCAGTTATGTGCGTTAGGAGGTGTGTTGGTGTGAAGGAGAGTGACGCACACAGACACACACTGTCTTGTTTTGTCAGTTGACAATGATTGTTTCACGGTGCCAAAGACAAGAGGACACTGCAGCATCTACTGTCAGAATGCATCTTATTTGACATTGGAAATTGTGGATTTCAGCCTTCTAGTTATATTTAGGGCAGAGGTATGTTTTTAAGTAGTCTGGAAATGAAAGGTTAAGTGGCATTCGTCTGAAATCGTGTTTTTCTTCCTCCGTCATGTCTGATATTAACTCTCTGATTCCTCCAGACTGCCTCGTGCTGCTGGTTTTTAAAGACAAGTCCGACAAAGCTCAGGGCAACAAGGAGAGAGCCAGTGTCACCTTGGAGGAGATCTGTGGCCTGGAGGCAGGACAGTGGTATGAGGGTGTTGCCTTCACCCTGGGCATCCTCTGCCTGAACCAAGCTGCTCTACTGGGCTTCGACAGCAGAGAGGCCCTGCAGGCGTGGGACGTCCGCCTTCAATACAGCCTCGGAGAGGGTGAGAGAATCTGTTGGTGCTTTTACTCCCATGATTTGTGTATTGCTTCCCTCTTCTTTAAAATGTCTTTTTCCTGGACAAACCTTTTGGAAATGTCATCTGACCTGCTCGCTCTGTAGTTAAAGAACAAGCAGATTGGTTCATCTATCACACTGGCAGGTTTCACTGTTGGAAAATTCACTGCAGTCAAATAAAAGTGCCCTGTAATTTACCAAACCTGCTGGAAACTGTTTTTGGACTCGCATAAGTAAGTTTACACCTTTTCATGAGCAACAGTGCAGAAGTTAATGGAAGCAGAGAGGAAGGATGACGACTAATAAGTGTGAACATCAACTTGGGAAGTTTTTTTTTTTTTTTTGATAAGTCTTCACTGCCTCTGGAACTAAAGTCTATATATGGTTAATCCAATTTGAAAGAAATGCACAAAAATGTGTCCACTGCTGTTATTTGAGTACTGGTTGGTTCACACAGAATCGATTAGTGGTGCAACTTAAACATTGAACCACTGCAGAAGATGAGGACACAATTAAAATTGACAAGCCACAAAAGTAGAAATAGTTTGAAATCTTGCATTTATCTTGTATTGATGTGCGGACTGTAACAAACTCATTATTGCTCCGTACAGATATTGGTTGTGTCACAACTTGCCGTAATCTCTGCGCCATATTAAATTTCAAAAGTTCCCTTTACACCTAACAGGAGCACAGTGCATGATGGTCTATATTGCTTGGTTGGTGGCCATTCGTTAAATACTTTAATGATGCACTGTGAGATATCCACTGGTTTATAATTCTACTAAACATTCAGACAGCTCTACAAAATGTCAAAATAACTCGACAGTGATAAGTGCGGGATTTTGGACACGGCCCTGGTGTTTTTATCTGCTGCTACTTTCAGTCTCATCTTCTCTACCTCATCTGAGCAAAACCCTTTTTATTTTGCCCTTAGTTGAGGAAAAGATTCTGAAATTCGTGCATTTCCACATTGCAGATGTACAAATAAACAAGAAGATGAGAACCCCCCCTTAGGAATATTCTACAGCCTTTTAACCACAGCAACAAACCCGTCTCTCTGCATTCAGTGAGCTCAGTTTAAAGTCTTGTATCCAGGAGCTGGGTTTATTGAAAGCCTCACAGGTGATCAGCAGGATCCTGCAGATGCTGCTGTTGAAAGGGAAATTAAGGCAGCACACAGGGTTAAGAATCGCTGCAGCTTTGTTGGATTAGCAGCACTGTCCAGTCTGGAAGAAATAAAGGGATTGATAATTGATTGGAAGTCAGTCTGACAGACACATTGATAAGTACCTCAGCCAAGAGGCTTTAGAAGTTTTTCCGTTCCGCAAAAAACTTCAAAAGAGATTTCCGTGGAAGGGAACAAACCAGAAATGCATCAGGGGATGGATCCAACAGATTGGGGGTTTTTCAGCATTTTTGTTGTCTTCTCAAGGAATAATTCATGGATCATGGGAAATTGGTCATAATTAGGGGATTGATTTTAATATGAATGCAGATTCAAATCTGGTTCTAGTGAAGTTGAATGTGGTTTCATGAGGGGACTGTTGGGCCTTGGCGGTGGTTTACGCTCTGAGTGTCATTCTAGTTTTGTAATGACAGAAAGTTAAATCTGCAAGTAATTCTTTTTTTTTTTTTTTTAAACTAAGCTTTAGTTAATGTAGTCAGGGTGTTTGTCATGAGGTTATGAATGATTCTATGATTCCGCAGTTGTTGGCTTTTTATATCATTTAGGTTCCTCGTCTCTTCTTCTCATCTATATGTAAATTATTACAGAAAACCGAGATGTGATTTAGGAACAGTTGTAACAAGATAGGCATTCAGAGTTCACACTTCCGCCAAGATGACGTCCTATCTTGCCATGTCAAATAAAGTTGGGGGGGGGTGTATACCTTAACCACCCTTTTATCTGGATCCCCTTCAAAACACCTAATGAGTTCTTTGTCGTTCTCAAAATGTCATGGAAATCTGCCCAGCAGCAACGCGACCCTCCTTTGTGATGGTGGTACATGTTTTAAAATGCAGAGCTGTGATGTCGGTGTTTCGCTTCTGTTTGATAAGAACTGTGTGATCAAATTGAAAAATGTAAAAGATGACATTTTGGATGTCGGGGTCCCCAACCGCTCTATAAGCAAACTGTCGTCATCCCGTCACATGGTTCTGCTTCGTCTTTCCTTCCAAAATACATTTCTGACCCTGTAATCTAGTGCAGCCTCTCGTTGACCTGTATACAGTCTATGGGTCTATGATGTAAGTTATATAAAGAGAAACAAATAGAGCCTATTATTAGCACTGTACTGTTCAGCTGGTGGCAGAAGTCCAGACAGTGTTATGGGATCTGCTTTTGTGGAAGACAAGACGGCGCTTGATTAGCTGTTGATGTTAAAATATATTCGTGTGCTTAATTTTTATAGGTGCACGTGTCTGTTCACTTGTCTAGTGAGTTTGAAGAACGTGTGTGTGGCCTGATGTTAATGCCGCAGAGTGGAGTGTGTCCAAACCTGCCGAAATGTCACCTGCCAGCCTGCGTGCAGACTTTTTGTTGTTGTGTGGCAGCGTATGAATCTCTCTTAGCGTGAGCGATGGCGTGACGCAGCTGGCCGACATTTCCCTCATCGTCGCCTCCATCAATCTGAAGTTTGTTCGCTGCTGTGAAAGTCTTTTTGACTCGGTGCTGCAGGGGAAAACTACACACGCGCTCTGAATGAAATTCCCCAAAGCCCCAGGCAGAGAGACGACGCGCCAAGGCTGAGAGAGACGATGTCTAATTTTACATCACTTTTCCTCTTTGGCTGCACAGATGTTTAACTGGCTTTGATCGATTGCTTTGGTTTTCAGATGTGAGCGTGTTGTGTTCAGGGCTCCGCTCGCTGATTTCATTCTCTCTGCAGCTGTTTCTCCTTTTATTGGTGAATGAAATCTAATCCATGATGAAGTAATCGTTGTGCAAGGACATTGTTTTTCAATACATAACAGTCCTGCAATGACCCCTAAAAAAAACTACACAGAACAAGTGAATTAAATTATGCTCACACAAATGACATATTTTTGTGTTCTGTCCTCTGGATGAGAGAATCAATACCACTCATGTCTGAATGTTTACATAACAATTCATTTGAATGCGTGAGGATATGTGTATGTTATATAAATGTATGCTATGTATGGGTATCTTTGCACAGTGTAAGTGACCATGTAACTGCTGTATTTGTATGTTTTTCATGTGAGGCAGGTCTGAGACAACTTTCCCATCTAGTCCAACGAAAGTCATATACTATACTAATTGTTGTTGATCCTCCATTTCGTCTGTGCAATTAAAACTATTATTCATCCCTCACAGCTCATTAGTGAATGTCAGTACAGTGTTAAGTGTTAGTCTGAAGAAACTTTACTCAATTTTATAAGTTTACAGATAATACAGAGAGGCCTCTGTTCTCTCCTTTATCAGTATGTGTGTTTGCTCAGTTCACAGATTCAGTGTTGGAGTGTTACCAGGGACCAAGCTGGAGAGCGGACCTGCAACTCTTCATCTGTGCAACAACCTGCTGGCTCTGGCCCGGGACGTCCCTCCGGTTATCATCGGACACTGGAACCTTCCAGACCTGCGTAGATATGGACCTGTACCCAACGGATTTGTGTTCGAGGGAGGAACGAGATGTGGATACTGTAAGTTGACAGATGTTTTATTATTTTTATGCCACATGTGGATTTGTTTAGCCAAGCAGCCAATACAATTATATTATGTTGGACAGATGGTTCTTGAAGGCAGAGAGTGAAGTGGTTTGTTGTGTCATCGTTTTAGATACCTCATCAACACATCCAAGAATCCTTTCTGTATTCTCACATGGGCTCACTGGAACATTTTCCAGATATTCTACTGCAGGGAAAGTTTCAATCAAATGTTCAGTGCACGTCTAAAAGCATTATGAGAGCAGAAAAAGCATTTCATCCAGGAAAAACCAAACAAATGAGTTTTTAAGGACAGATGATCAGTCTCAGTAAAACACTATCTTCGTCATCTCATTATGTCTCTGGAGTGAAAATGGTTTGCATCATTAGCAGCTAACAGCTCATTAAATCATGATATGAGCTGTGTGTTTCCTTATGGCTTCTCCACACAGACCAAATAATCACTGACGGTGATTCATTTGTCTCTTTCATTCGACTGTGTCTGAACGAGGCTCCTTCTCACAACAATAACGTCATGTGAGACTGCCTCTCTTTGCTTTTCATTCAGAGTTTGTCTTAATTTATTTGATCATTAAGTTGCTCTGCCGAACTTTTGCTAATGTGGTTTGTGTTTGTTGTGCGACGGAAACGGAAACAATGTTTCGGTCGAGCAGTGCGGAGAATACTGATCATTGTGGCTGCAGCTCATTTTCATTTAAGGTCTGTTTTTTAAGTTGAGCATCATTGGATGAAAAATGGCCCTGCAGTGGAGTCATAGCTGGGTTTGGGTATCGCTATTTATTTTTACTCATATTTAGTTTTAACCTGAGGGAAAATTAAGTTTAATGTTGTCTTTATAGAAGCTGTTAAGTTAAATGGATTTAAATGATGCCGTCCAGAATGCTTCAGTTCTGTTTCCTGTGTTGGAGGCCTCTGTGTGTAACTTTGCTCGGAGAACATCAGTGTCTGGATCAGTGGGTTGAACTGAGTCACTGAACGTTTCGTTCCTCTGTCTGCTCGTACATCTGGCCTCCCTCGGGCGGACACATTAACAAAGATGCTCAATGGAGTTTTATAAAACAAAGACGCAAGAGAAAATAAAGCAGCCTTCGGATGTGTTTTTTTATCTCTGCCAGAAGGGTGAGATGCGCAGATGGCGTCATGTGAGAGCATTATACGATTTATTAATTTTTCTCCAATCAGCTCTCGTTTGGCTGGCTCAAATTTAAAAGTAACATTTTTTTTTTAGGGCAGAGAAAAAGGCCTGTGACTTCTGTTTCTGCTGCAGCTGTTTAATTTAGTCACTCTTCCAGTTTTTCACTTTGTCTCCGATTCCAAGATGAGGAAGTGGTTTCTGGCTCTTTACAGTTTGAGCTCATCTTTTCTGATTCGCTTTGCCAAGTATGTGGAACAATTTGTAACTTTTGTCTTGGGCTATTTCTGTCATGGTTCTACTTCAGTGATACTGTGTTTCTCAATCATTTGTGGTTTTTAGAATACCCCTGTAGCCTTGTCAGGTAGGGTTTAGTTTCTCCTGATGACTCTGCACCTTGCAGTTATATTAGACCCTGTGATTTTAGGTTCATCTTTCATTTATTAATCAGACACTAAATGATTGTAGTAAGTTTCTCTCCTGCCCTGTGGCTGACAAAGCTGTAAACCAGACCTGAGAAGATCCAAGTAGCCAACTTACAAATGTCTGTTTTATGATTTGCTGCAAATTTTTTGTATCGTGGCAAATCGTAATACATATTATCATCTCAAGGTACTTTATCATTTTTAAGGTCTCAACTGCACTATGTAGAGAACCCCAACAGTTCCCACGAGTGTCATGTAGACGGCAGAATACATTTTTACTTATTCACTTATACTTATTATAAGTGTTTTGACCTCTGACATTAGAAACCATTAGAAATCAGCTGCTTCACGACAACAAGAGACCTGCTGCAGGATTTAATTCAGTCTGCAGAGGAGTTCAACATCAGAATTGCGTTTTTTCCCTACGCTCACTTACTCGTCTCACATCTGTTTGTGTCACTGTGATAAAGTAAACCACAGTTTACGTCTTGGAATAGATACAAAACCATTAAAGTAGAGATGAGTGTGTGTCAACACCTGGAGTTCGATGGACGTAGACATGAGGGGAACGCCGCAGACATCAGACCGCCGCGGTTACACGATGAGCCCGCTGGAAACACGACACTTGAGAATGTGATGTGTGATTTATTTAGCTCCATTAACTCTTCAGCAATGGGTCTCGCAGAATATGAAGGTCAGACATCACTTTTACTCGAATATATTTTTTAAAGCTAATTAACGGAAAAGAGTGAGAACACCAAGGTTGTGTTTAAGAGTTTGTGTCGTTGAAGGGTGAACATTCCTGCAACATGTCATCCCTGAGCACAGTGTGTTCACAGCACAGGGAGAAGTGGTGTAACGTGTTGGATCTGTCACTTCTAAATGAAGCAGCTGTAGCTGAACAGTGCATTTGTTCGACCTTTTGTTCTCGTCCTGTTCGTTAGTTTATCCTCAGTGTTTCTAGTGTTTCAGTTGGAAAGTCCAGCCAAGAAACCAAAGTGTGTGTGTGTGTGTCTTATGTTTCAAATTAAATAATTCTTTTTCTCTTGACTGTAAACAATAGACAAAATGGTAAATGTATAAATCACTGGATAATTACTGCAATTAAATTATCACCTGGCTTCAGTTTGAGATTCCTTCTGCTCTACCGAGGTTTTGTTCTTTATTTCCACTCATCGTTTTGGTTTTCAGCCCGCACCTTTTTAATGGTCTTTTGGTTTGGTGTGTCCTTCGGCCTTAAAGCTGTTTACCACCTGTTCAGCCAATATGGCAGGCGAAGTTAATGACTAGCTGGTTGAGCTTAGTGAAGCATTCGACAGCTTAAGAGCCAGACTTATCTCAGGAGGTGGTGGAGCCCAAAACAGAGCTTTTTAAAGAGTGACTCCATCAGGTGGAAACAAACACGACTCCAAATGATTGTTGAGACTGTTGCATGTGTGAAAACTGTCGAAGATAAATGGTAAAATGTGAGTGTTTTGGTTTTAACTTGTGCTGCTGCTTTACAGACGGTCACAATATTTTTACAGCAGTTCCAGCTTTGTGCTGCTCAGAGGATGGCTCCCTTTTGTATTAAATTCAAGGTCAACTAAACTGCATCTATAAACATTTTATTCCATTAGTTTCTCACTTGTGAACAGAAAGTTTTTACTTCCTGCTATTAAAAAAAGGACAAGGCTTTCCTCTTAGCGCTCGTGATGAGTTGAGCTCATTTACAGTCTCTCAACACCAGAGCCAGATGCTGTTTTATCAGTTTCTAGAGCAGAGAGGCAGAGTTCTTATCATTTGTGAACCAGACAAACTGTGCCACCTGTTCTTTGTTTTGTTTCGAGCTTATTTTTGCTCTGTGGCCAGTGTCTGTGCACCTGATGTCCACTCACCTGTGAAAAGCTCCACATGTGTGGAAGTGAATGAATTCAGCACCAGAGTTGATCGTGTGCCACCTTTGCATCTTTCTTTGGTTGAGAAACTTCATGATCGGATCTATATCATAACATTTACTACATCTTCAGTTTGTACTTTGCTGCTGCCCTTTGACCTCGCTCACGACCACAGGGGTGTAGAGAATGTGATTAAAGGCCAGCCTTGACATGGGTGGTCTCAGTGACAGGGCGACACTACGACCCTTTGTTTGCGACGCCTTGTAACGGACGACCATTTGTATCGTCAGTCAGGTCAGGAGAGCACGACCTCTGACCTCTGCATCATTGTATCCTCTTTGATGATGCAATAAATTAACAAATGTAACAAAAAGTATATTAACAAACCTTCAACATTTCCAAAAGTTAATTCATGCTTTTTATTTTATATTCTGTTTTCTTACAGCTCCTGTGGTTGGATTCTTTTATTGATATCGAACTATATGTCAGCTTTGGGCCTTTTTAAATTGTAATGGACAATTTTAGATTTGTTTGTTCCATTCTTGTTTGGCCTGGCTCAGGTTAAACCTTTTAAGACACAAATTTATACAGAGAGAACGAAAGTCAAGTCTTTTTATTTTCTAGTGTGGCAGTCATAGCTGAAAACCACAAATTAATAAATCCAGGAATACAAACAATTCCTTTTTAATTCAGAATCTGAAGTCTTGCATACAGTACGTGTTGTCTTTACTTGTGAATATTTCCCTATTTGTGCTGCTTAGCTGGCTGGTGCTGCTTTCTCTTCGGCGCTGTATAAACATGTACATGCCCGAAGCAGAACAGCGCAAATTCTGTTTTGGAGGGTTAGGGCATTGATTTATCAATAATGATTCTTTGGTTGCAGCCCTGCCAATTATTGTTATTGGAGACTTTCAAATGATTGTATTAACTTTCTCCTTCATTTGCACCTGTTGAATAAAGTTCTACTAGTTTTAGCAAAAATGTGGCGTTTACTCCAATGCTGTAAAAACCATGAGACTAACTGAAGTCTGCCTTCTACAGGGGCCGGCGTTTTTCTGCTGGCATCTGCTGAGAGCGAGCAGATCAGCTTTCTGTTCGACTGCATCGTCAGAGGCATCTCCCCCACCAGAGGCCCTTTTGGACTGCGGCCTGTTATGCCAGGTCAGTACCAGAGGTCTCTTAATGCTGCTTAGTATGTGTGAGGTCTGCACAGACAGGGGAAAGTTGAGTTGTAAGTACTCTTATTTAAAGACATAAGGTGGATCTCCGTATGATCCTCGCAGTATTTGGATAATGAGTCGCCGCGTTGTTGCCAAGGAGTGAGAGCAAACACTTAAGTCAACACTCAACATTATTATTGTAGCGAAGCAGGCATCGCTCCCCTCCTGTGCTTCCAGGGATTTATTATAGCCGTGAGGTGTGATGCATGTGTTCCTGGAATCTGTCCATTCCTGGCAGAATGAGACAGAGTGTTGCTCCGTGGATGGACGAGCTTTCATGTAACTAAATATGACAGACAGCTTTATTTTTATGTTATTGGTTAATCCTCAGAAGCAGTTTATAATTGTAGTCAATGTAAAGATTAGGCTCATCTTAAATATCAAGAAGAGGATAACTACTTTACTTTACTATGGCAGCAAACTCAGTTGTCGCCTATGTATAGTTGAGGGTGTGACGCTGCTGGAGGAAGAGCCGAGATCAAAATAGCTTTTAATGTGTTTTTACTATTGTTACAGCAGAGTTGTCTCACAGGATTTCAATTAGTCAATTAAATCATACTTAAATTTTAGACCTGATATGTAAATAATAACTTGACGTTTAAGTTGAACCTTTTTCGTAATGTTTAAAATTGCTTTACAAGGAAGAACCACTGAGATTAAACATGGGCAGAGAAAAAGGAATAAAATAGAATACTTGAACAGGATAAATAAGGAATAAGAGTTGATATCAATCATTCATAAAAGTTTAATAAAAAAAAAAAAGTTAAGGGATTGAAAAAGAAGTCAGATATTGTCAGGGCATCAAGCTCTGCTCTGTCTTCCTGTAGCACTTCTGCTGATTCCCATTGTGCAAAGGGTATCTAGTTAATGTCAAAGTATTATTATTGTTTCATTTAAATGGAAAAATAAATAAAAACTGATTTAATCAATAGCAATTTCACCATGGCACATTTATGTGGTTTGAGTAGTAATGTGATGGTAAACAGAATATATCTGGAGTTTGAACTGCTGATGAGAATACACATTTATTGTGGTTGTGAAATCATATAGCTCAGAACAGAATGTGTCAACACCATTTTGTTTTTCAACCCGGCAGTTTAAAATAAAAAATAAAGTTCCCACCCAGTCGGCAAAACATAACAGGAGCTGTGTGTGTGGTGGGGGGGGTCGTTTGTCGATATTCTGGTTTTCACACATCTTGCCGCTCGATCGCAGGTTGAGCTCATGCTCCTATTATTGCTGCGCATAGTAGAATAAATAGCAGGGAGGATGTCGGAGGAGCAGCGGGGGGGGTGGCGAGGGGTCAAAGTCGCAGTTCACACAAGCAGAGCAGCCAAAGCCTCCTAATCACTCCGGGCATGTATGTAACCTCATCCACAGGATTCCAGTGCCCACCCCCCACCTCGCACCCCCTTCAATGCATACTGCTCCCCCTCACCCCTCCTCATCTTAGTGCTCCTCTGAAGACCGTGATTGTGTCTGCACGCTGTAGTGAGTCCATCTTTTTCTTTATTCACATGGAGCCTGTTTGACTTTTCATCACTGAAATGTTGGAAATGAACTCGTAAGGTTTAAACTAAGATCTGTCATGAATAAAGTCAGATTTTATGTTTTGTTATCAGCACAAGAACTTTTAATTGTCTAAGTTTGTTTACTTTTCCTTCATCATAAATAGAATTTTGTTCAGAGCTCTGTGTCGTCTCTGCCAGCTACTAGAGCCAGAGAATCCTCTCTCGTTGGTGGGGGCGGAGGCATTACTGGAGCTTAGGTGGGATGAGCGACCAGCAAAAATACAGCCAAGCGTGATTGGCTATGACACCTGTCTGTTGAGCAGGTATTACCCATGATGCATGCCTTTGTGATCTCTTGGGCTGTGCTGTATTTGGTCCTAGTTGTTGGCTCGACTCACATTGGCAACAGCAAAGAAACCTGCTCAAATGGAGAGCAGGTGGAATATGTGGCTGCAGCTTTGATGGTGATAATCTCTAAGGTTGTAAAGACAATGTGGAAGACGTTATAATATTAATACTTTATTCTGTTACCATTAGTATTCTTGAAATGCATTGTTGCATAATTAATCTGTCAGTGGAGAATCTGTGAATCTTGGACAGGATTTAAATCTCCTTGTCTTTAATTACAGGATTTCAAACATATAAATTCATGGACGGCGGTTGCAACACTCATCTAAAAATCAATTTGTGAAAGTGCATTTTAAAAATGTACTTTTATTATAATTTAATTTAATTGTTTGCATCACATTAATAATTCAGACACTGATAGATTTTGAAAAAATCGATCGGGGTCAGAGCTGACCTTGGCGGTCTGAGCCACATTAGATCCCCTCGCAGCACCAGTGGCAGCAGAGCGCGTACCAACAGAGCCATGTGGCCCCGCTATTAATAAACCCTGTAGTGTTGCAAGGTGTTCCCCTGTGTGACCCTTTTCTCTGCCTGTCCAGTGTTCACCACCACTTCCGCAACGTTTGTTGATGACCCGCTTGTTCTCGTCCCTCAAATGTTGTTTTCATGACGCCACATGAAGATGAGTGTGGCCCTTGTGGTTTAAAGTGTCTCGTCGTGTTTATCTGGAGTAAGTGAGGCTGTTGTCACAGCAGTGTCCCCGCAGAACAAAGCGCTCAGCTGCGTCACTTCTGATCCCACGTCTCAGCGACAGCAGCAACACTCAGTAAATCTCATCAATGCTTAGTTTGATGATGGAGAAGATTTTTCTTTTTATGTTTGTGGGTGAACTTACTGTCTGTCCCTGATTCTTTCTGGATCCAGATCCCAGTGGCAGTCAGACCAGCGTGGAGGAGAAGTTGAACCACGAGACCCAGGAGCTGGAGAAGCGACTGAGCATGCTCTCTCACAGGAGCAGCACAGGTAAAAACTCCAGAAAGCATACGACGGACATGCAACTGACTCTGGAAAAATTTCAGGAAAATAAGTGGACTTTAGTCTGAACGTTGTGTAATTCTGTGCTCACATTCAAAATGGAAAAGCCAGTAATGTTTACCTATCTCACAGAACATTTTTTAAAGCACCATAACCATTGTTTTACTGCGGCGAGTAGTCTCACCTTCCCAAACAGTGTAAATGATAAATTGGCATTTAATAACATTTTTATTTATTTTTAATTTATTATAATTGCTCTGAGTGTTTTCCAAGGGAAACATTTTGATATACATCACAGATGAAAGCTGTGTACTGTTTATGAAGCTTCATTATATTGATGTCGTCTTCCTCTGCAGCCTCGTCCACGTACTGCCCGTCTGCTGGAGGAGACGACCGCAGCATATCCGGTTCCTCCGACACTTCTGACACCAGCCAATCCGACTGCAGCATCGGCAGCCGGCTGGCCATTTGGATTGAACCGACCTCTGCCCCGACGGAAAACGTCAGCCATGCTGCTGCCAAAGTGGCGCTGCAGAGCATGGAGAAGCTTTCAGTTAGTCAGGCGGCTGGATGTCGGCCTCCAGCTAAGCCCCCGAGGCAGCTTCAGGAAATTGGCCGTCAGAGTTCGTCTGACAGCGGTATAGCCACCGGCAGCCATTCCTCTTACTCTGGAAGTTTCTCCTCCTACACAGGCAGCCTGGACATCACCTCTGGGGATGACTTTGGCTCTGTTTTCAATTTGCCTCCCCATTTGACTCAAGACCTGAGTCCTTGTACTTGCCCCAGCGTCCCTGGACACGAGTACCAGGTACCGACATCACTCAGGTACCTGTACGAGTCTCCCAGGAATCTTTTACAAGAGGGAAATGTGGAAGCCAAAGACGATGAGCCCTCCACACCAACTAAAGACACTTCTGCTCTGTCAGGCCTCACAGAGTCGGCACAGGGGAATAAAAGCAATGTCACGACTTGTGAGCGTGACTCAGAAACTACTGAGAAACAATCAATGAACGAACACTCACAGGACCCCTCAGAGGAGAGTAAAAACAAGATGGTGGCCTCCAGTGAACATCCCGACTCCTGCCACATCTGCAGCGCCATCAGATCTGTCTCCAAAACCATCGTAGCCATCTGCTCAGTGTGTGGTGGATTTAAGGTAAGAACGAACAGATCTTACTGAGGGTTTGGACCAGGTCTCTGTTTATATGCTGATCAATTCTTGTTTTTGCCAGAAACATGGAACAATCACTTATATAAAATATGACTATTACCAAAAGTATACTGATAAATTACGGGTCTTTACAATCAACCTTTGGCAATAGAAAACAAGGATAACCGAAGATAAATGTTTACCACATCTGTTTTAATATTAACACATGTACTAATTGACAATGTATTCTGAGTTCTTTATTGTCTGTTCCAGGAAAACGTGTTCACAGGCGGAGAGAGTCTGAGTCTTAAAAAAATCCTAAAAATCCACAATGTAGCTGCAAAAGATCTTATTTGATCAATTGAAAAACAAGAGAGAAAAAGAAAAGGAGCAATTTCACTGATTTAGCGACTCATCACTGGATAAATCCCTATTTTGGGTGGGTGGCTCAGGTGGCTCAGGAGGTAAAGCGGGTCGTCCACCAACTAAAAACATCAGGGGTTGGACGACCTGTTCTGTGTGCTGAAGTGTCCTTGTCCAAGATGCTGAACCCCTAGATGCAGACTGTGTTCTCTCCAAAAAAATCTGGATCTCTCAGACGCTTCCCAGGTCACCCGTCGACTGACTCTCCATATGTTCTGCGTGAGTCCCGGCTAGTCTACACACAGAGGATCGAACATTCTTTTAAGGATTACACAATCGGGGTTATACTCTACATGATGATGATGATAACGTTCCATTTTTCTTTTTGGTGTTCAAACTTGAAAAGAAACAGCGTCTCTGTTGTGTAACCTGCTGACATGCAGTAGCAGCTTGTGCGAGCCGGCCTTATCATCACTGTATCATCTGTTCCGTGGCTCGGTGTCAATATGACCTTTGTGGTATCGTGCCGGCTGATTGTGATGCCGCTCTGCGTTTGGTGTCACAACAGTCCCACAGCCCATCTGTCTTAACGACTTAGCGTTTCAGCCGCCGACTGAGGGCGACAGCACAGTCAGACCTCTGAGTGACTTTCACTTTTTCCCTTCTTATACCTTCTATTCATTGCTTAACTTAAGACATGGAGATGTCTTATTTTTCAGTGTGGTGGAGATGTATTATTTTTCAGTGTGGTGTATATGTAAACTCTAAAGTGAATACGAACTCAGTTTAATTGCTTTTTAAAGCAACATGAGCTTCTGATGTGCAGCTTTTCTTGAACAGGCCTCAGTCTGAGTTACGAGGTTAGTCGTGTTGTTCTCTTGGGTGATGGAGATTTTTCTCCTCGGATGGATGGAAGGAAGCTAATTAAATTGTCAGAGCAGCAGTCACGAATATCAAAATACAATAGAATCAAGGTAAAATACACAAAGGAAAATAAAATACACAGGTTTTGTGAGTCCAGCACAATTGAAATAAAACGAACCAAGGCAGAGATAAAGTAAATAAGGTGTGAAGGAACTCAGGATATTTGTTAGGGAAGGAAGGAATGAAATGATAATAATAATACTACATGATCAATGTGGACCTTAGTTTGAATGATTGAGAAACTAATAACTAGATTAATTGGTACTTTCACAATTTTTCCACATCCCAGATCACTTATTCTACATCAGTTATTTTGAGCGACTGCCAGTTTATAGCTGCAAACATTAATGAAGATTGACACAAATTTCCAGGCCATGGCAAATGTATTTGTTTACTGCATCATCATACACAAGGGTCCTTCTCTTTGCTTTACAGAAATTAAAGTATGGAGGGTAAAACATTATAAATATATTCAACACAATATTCAAGTGTTCCAGCTTCTAACGCTTGACTTGTCACATTTTTCTATCGTCTTGTATCATATTGAAGTGAATATCTTCATCAGTTTAGATGTGAGGACAAACCTGAAGTCTGGGAACATGAGACAAGTGTTTTTAAATTTTTAGAAAATCTGCAGATTAATCAAATATAATGATCATCATTTGCAGCTCTTTCATTTTAATACTACAATCTCTGTCACGTATATAATCATAGAGTTCTCAAAAGTTCAAGATTCTTCTTGAATAACGAGAATGATTAATTTATTATTTAAATAGCTGCACATTAATTCTGACAATCACTAATCAACTAACTGCTTCTGCTCTCTTCTGTTGCTTTCATCGTCTTGTCTTATAGTTGCAATAAGTAAATGTATTGAAAGATAAATGAGATTGTGGTATAGAACAGGGGTGGTCTTAAGATTTTGAGAAACATCCTGTAAGGTTAAGGTGTCGTAACGGTTTGGTATGCTTTTGAAAATAGTTTATAGATTTTCAAGTTTTAGTCATTTAAACACCCAGATCTTTTCATGTCACTCTACTGAAAACTTACTGTGACATCTCCGGCTCCATCTGCTGGTGGTGCATCTATTTAATCATGTAAACTTCATTTTAGTGCCTTTCTGCAGTATCTGTTCTTTGCTCCTCTGTCGGTTCTAAGTGAACTGAATTAAACTCGAGGAGCTGATGGATCAGACGGGATCAGTGTGGGAGGGAACATCTCACCCTGAGCAACACAAACCACCTATGTGGGATTTTAATGGCTCATAGTTAAAGAAAACTTCAAAACTATAAATATTAAACCATAAATACATTTTAAAATGTAATTATAAATGCATGACGTTTTTTTTATCTTAATTGATTAACCTATAATTGTCATCAATCGACAAACAAAGCAGAACACTGGAATATAAATAATGGATGTGGTCACATGACAGCGGTGTACAGGACATTCAGAGAAATTAAAAAGGCCACCAGAGTGAACTGCTTAGTTTCGCATGTGTCATGACTGAAGTATAAAGTTGACAGTTATTTATATGTTCTTATTAAAAGTCCAGATAATAAGTAAAAGCTGTGTAGCCAAAGCCTGATGTGTTATTCCTATGAAACGAAGCTTCATTGTTCAAGAACTATTAAAGCACATCAGTGAGCCACATCACTGCTCTGGATGGTGTGTTCCGTCAGCACAATGAATATTGGCCCAAAGGTTTATTATGAATCTGCTGTGAATTCTCACTAGATCAGCAAATGTGTATTAAACCACAACAGGCTCCAACAAATGCATGATTTATTCCAGTTGTATTCATCTGTGCTCTTCAGTGCACATGTGTTTAAGGGAATTAATTGCATAAGCTACATATTTGCAACCAATTTATTGAAGATTTATATCTTCGGAGGAACAAGTCGGCCTCCGGCTGCGAAACATATCAGAAAATACAGACGAGACCGTTTGTGTCTTTTCATGGGATTTTTTTACAATGAATAAGGATCATTACCAGCTTTTTCCTTTAGTGCCTCATACTTAAACACCAGACTCAGATGTTTACTGTTTGAAACAAAAAACCTCATATTAATCCAGTCATGGAATCCAGGATGTCATTATCAAATCCTTGTTACAAAAACAAAACCATTTAACCAGAATCCTTATTATAAGAAAACACAAATACAACCAACTATATAGAAAATATTTTTTTTTTTTAATGTAAGATATGTAAAATAACTTTTCTGCAAGGTTTTCTGTGTGAAATAAGTTTTGTTACTGTCAAACAAATGCTGATGTGATGCATCTGTGAAAGGCCTGTACATTAGTAGGGCTCTAGTTGTCATGAAGAATCTAATAAGTATATTTTCTTGATCATTCCACAGGGGACACCGTGCATTACTGCGAGTGGTTCGGTGACAGCTGCCGTACCAGGTAAGTGTAGCTCAACTAATTGTGTGCACGTTGCATGAACAGATGTGTTGCATGTTTGGGACGAGCAGCCGCAGCTCTGTGACATGATTTGGGACAGAAATCAAAGTGTGCCGAAGAGTTGTTGCCTCCAGAACATCATATTCTCAATCCAGCAGATCAAAGTGTTGACAAATCAGCGTGCAGACCCAGCGCTGCCTCAGAACACGGCATTACAGTGAGGACCGTTCAGGAGAAGCTCTGCGTCTCCTCTGGCTCTGGAAGCTTCCACGGGATGATGAGCGAGGAGGATTCACCACTGCCAAATAAAGGGAGAGAGAAGTTATCCAGTCTCTTAGCGGATCTATTGGGCTTTCCAGGAACGGACCGGCGACCGGAGGCAAAGATTGAGAAAACTAGACTGAACTTGTATGAATTAATGAGCCCTGCTTTTGAAAACAAGCTAAAAACAGCAACAAGTGGAAGCTGCGTACAAGATCCACAGCAGGACGGCCGAGACGTCATATACGAAAACTGTCTGAAGTGTCAGAAGGAGCACTGCCACCCTCCTCCCCGAGTCGTACCTGCTGAAATGATTCGCTTCAGGAACCTTCCCACGTTCCAAAGCTCTCCATCAGGTCCACACCCGAAGAGAAGCCTCCAACATGAGGCGGGTGGTAACGAGACGCAGCTCCATCAAGGTCGCAGTGATGGATCACGGAGTGTGGACTGGCTCCGCCATTATGAAGAGATAAATGGTCACTCAGTAGCCACTGAAGGTAAGAGGCCTCTTTACCAGTTTCCTCTTCAGCTCATAACAAAGCGTCTACGATTCCTGTGGCGTCCATTTCCTCTTGGCTCCTCTTGAAGAGTCTCTTCTTTTTGATTCTTTCTGCTCTTTGTCATCAATAAAAACACACTTTTCTTCTTGTCTTTTTTTTAATAAACTGCTTGTTTACTTGTTGTGGTTTCTTTTTGTTGTGTTTCTCTTTGGTGGATCTGAAAACAAAGATACTCTGAAGTTTATAAAATCAGAAATGATTAATGAAATGGGCTTTATTATGAACTGACTGATTGATGGTGGATATATTTTTCAGAACAACAAACTTTGGTGCCACTTTCTAATAAAGCCCCTGTTATAAAGGGTTTATAAGTCACAACTAATGATTTTATTAATGATTAATAACTCATATACTAAGGATTAACTATAATAATAAATAACTTCTGGTTTGATGGTTGTTTAAATTCTCTTTGATTAATTACACCTTTATGACAAGTTACCTGCAGAAGATCATAACAAATCAATTTATTTACAACTTCTTAAGTGTTTTATGGATTTATAACACCATCATTACCACATTAATCACAGCTGAAGTTTTTATTAATGGCTTATAAGTGATCTAGCATTTTAATAATATAAAAATCTATCTTAAAAAGAGATGTTGAATGAATTAATAGTGAATCATGTTTGACTGCTTTCATTCTCTTTTTTTAATCATTTAATATTATAAACATTCTTTATATTGATCTTCTGAAAGTTGAGCCATTACTCAGCGTCATTATGCAGAAACGAGGGGTTGTGACCTTATTTCCTGTAATTTGATTGGTCGGCAGATGCTAACAACCATGAGTCAGTAGTCTTAATTTTCTAATTTCCTCAGTGTGTCATTATAAAATCCACCATCAGTTGGTTTATAATGTTAATGCCACAATATCTGAGATAATTTTTCAATTATAAAGTCAATGCTGATGATTTCATTCATCATATAAAGACTTTTTCGGTTATAAAACTATCAGTGTTGGTCAGATTATAGTACTTAGGTCAGGTGACTCTCTGCAGCATGTTGTATGCCACATGAAAACTGATGTTTGACATTAACCATGATCAATACGCTTCCAGCAGGAATCTCTGTATCTATACCCAGAGAGCACTTTGCTTTGATTTACAAAATGGATTTGAAAACCACAACAAAATGTTTTCAGCATTTTTCATATTTAAAACGCACTGTATTTTTCTCTCCCACCAGACAAAAGGCTTAATAGCAGAGAGGAGAGATGCCGAGCTGATCCTGCTTATGCGATTATGGAGAACCGGGCGCCAGAGAGGAACTCCGAGGTACGCCAATTCAAAACTCTCTAATCCGCCTTGTGCTATCAACGGCTCACACATTTTGACTGAGTAAATCGATGTGCTATGAGTTCAGTTAAATTGTTTTTGGGGTAAAGCGTTTGATATCACAGATAATACATTAATGTCAACAACCAGTAACATAATCATAAATCATCAGGATGACGTCATTTTAAAATTTGCATTGCGTGATTGGAGTAATATGCATCGTTCCTGTGATTTTGATCATGGTCCCATTGAGGAAACCCTTTGTGAGCACAGCGAAAACAATATGGCTGCATGGCTGTCTCTCCACATTGATGAAGTATTTCTTGTTTCTAAGTGCAAGGTTTATCCCTGAGCTCTGACTAAATCCTGAATATCAGCGTCTGTCTATAAATACTCCTGACGTGTCCTCTGAACTGTCAAGGAGAAATTCCTCATCATGTGTCTTATGTAACAAATGCACTCACTGCAAATCAACAGTGCTTTACTGTGTGTGTGTTTCAGGCAGAGGAAAAGAAGTACGAGTTAATGGGCAGCTGTGGTCAGCAGAGGTCCCATCAAGAGACAGACGGTGAGTGACGTCATAACATTAAACAACGTAATAAAGACGTTTTAAGTTTATTGAACAATCAGGTCAGAATGTGCAGATCGTCTGTAGCAGCACAAATGGATTCCATTTTCTACTCAATGGACCATTTTAGATTGTAAAGTGCTCTGGAGGCGTCATAGAATAAACAAGAGGCATTTACAGAATTAGAAGTTGATGGCTCATACACTTGAAACAAACACATCACCCTTTGTTTATGAACTGATATGAAGGAATAAATAAAATGAGGCTTGTTAAATAGCAGATTGAAGAAGGAACATACCCACACACGATATGTTTACTTGACTTTATCCAGGTTAATGGACTGTGACGTTGACAGGAAGTTATTTCCATGAAGTGGCTGCGTATACATGTAGACAGAGCTACATATGTTCTGTGTGAGGTACAGTTAAAATGAGGTTTAGTGTATGTGAACAGAGCCATGTTTGTTGTAGAACTAAGCTGAAAGCAGTGTGTCTATTAACACTTTAAAAGTTTCAAAGGTTAAGAGTAATGATTAATTCCATATTTTTATGTTTGCAGAACATTAGTTTGTCTTTCTGACTTCCCCTGCATGTCTGTGCTCTCGGCTCCTGATCCATCTTTTCTATAGAAGGTGTAAATCCTGTGTTGATGCATGAAGGAACAACCTTTGGTTTGGACCAGTGTTTTTCTGCCTCTGCGCCAGCGACAGTCAGTGCCTTGACGGAATTTCCTCAAATTTGGTACAAATATTCACCTATACTCAATGATGAACTGATTCGATTTTGGTGCCTGTAAAGGTCAAGGTCACAATGGCCTCATGTTACTGTGTTTCAGTTGTTAAAGGTAAAAGTTACAGTGACCTTTATATGAAAACAAGTATGTAGAAATATATGTACACAGAAGCTGCACTGGTTGGTTGAGGCATTCAACCGCAGTGCAGTAATTCTAGTTTCTTTGACTATTTGTCTTTCTTTAACATTTCTTTTAAATGTTTCTTGATTTCTCAGATTAATTCATGAATATTAATGAAAAGAATCAGGCATGTTTAGGGGACTGATATGTTTGAGTGTGTACAATTTGATGCAGATCCAAATAAAAGTGTGGATCCAGTGGATATAACTAGTTTTTAATGGCCTTGGTGGGGGTATGTGTATGAATGAGGCCATTCTAGTCAAAATATTACATAGCTGTGTTTATATGCATTCTTTCAAGCAAGGAGATGCTTCAGGCATTGGGTTTTTTATGGTGAAGAAAAGGTCACTACCTAGAAATCAGGTTTTATTAGATGTGCAACAGGTGGAATAATTTTTCAGTTCTTTAATATCAGAAATACTTTAAAAAAGAATGATGTGTTGTTCGGTCTATGTAGTGTATTATATGATATATGTTATAAAGAAGACAGCTGCTGCCTTGTACTGCTGTTATTTGAATTCAAAGAGCCCATCAAAGGAAGGTGACATTTGAAAAGATGGATCACATGCACAAATCATGAATCAGAATAAAGTGCTCGATTTAGCCACGTCTCCTCTTCAGTGCGTCCAACAGCACTCGCAGTGGAGTGGACATCCATTCCATAAACCTGAGTTACATAAGAGCCAATAAAACACTGATGTGACGGAACAGAGCGCGCAATGGCGCGTAGCGGGATACCTGCGCTGATGTGAGGTGAGAGGACAGTTGTCAGGGGACGTTTGGCCACTTAAGCATCGCACACCCAGAAACATGCCCTCAGTCTAATGCACACCTGCTCGACAAAGTCCCAGCAGCTGTCACAATGTGGCACCAAACCCATCAGTCAAGTTCATGTAGCTGCACGCTCATCACGGCTCCCATGTCATCTCTCCCATCACCTCGCCTCAGCAGGCCGTTAATGGATGGAGACGTGCACGAGGCGGCCAAGTCCAGTGATTCAGAGTTGTGAGATGCAGGCGTGATTGCACCTAAAGCTGAAATTGTGTTTTCACATTATAATATTTCTTCACATAACTCCTGATTTCATAAACTAGTGTTTGCAGCTCAGAATGATGTGTAGGCAAGAAGATTCTTTTGGAAACAGTACCTGTGGTGTTTCAGATTCATTCCTTGCAAGATGTTTAACTGTGCATTCACGTGTTGTCGGAATAATTTAGGTAATTTTCGTTAACGCCACCTCAAGCCGGAACAGCAACTTCGGAAAGAAAGGCGAATATTTTGGTGCACAAGTTTTTGGCGTCATCAGTTAAAAACCAATCAACACAATTTTACAATCAGGTCAAAATAGTAGATAATGTGATCCTGTCAAATGTTTGTAGCCAATACTTTGTAACAACACAGACGTTGTTTTTATGATTAATTAATTAATATTGATTTTAAATGATTTGTATGCCTTACACACTTAATACTTTTTCTTTGCTCTTTGTTTTCATGCAAATATTGTAAAAAGGTGTGTTTGTGTTATCTTAACACATAAATATACAACACATTTTGTTTATAGCGTCCATGTTTTTTCAAAATTGCGACTTCGTAAAACAAACGCACTGAAAACAATGACACTCCGAGGAGCGTGTGAATGCACAGTAATTCTAATTGGGATCTATGTAAAGACAGTTTAATATACGTCTTGAAGTAGGTGAGGAATAGTTTGGAGTTTCAAGCCTCCTTGGTTCATTCTGGTAGTTCCCTTACTTGTTTTGTTGAACACAAAATTTCTGTTTCTACTCAAATCTGTATTGGGCCAAAACGGTTTTGTCTTCAAAATCTATTTTATCTTCTTCTGTCAAACATTTCGGTTGTTGCACTGAGGTGGTTCAGTTCAGACCCTGCCTCTTGCTTTGTTGTGGATTTTTACAAACTTGCAAATGGGAAGCCAGTGAAGGATTACAACTTTGGCCTTTACAACAATGACTCCTGCTGGTAGGTCTGGTCTCTTGTACAGAGGATGGGATTGTGAAGTTCTTGTTGGCAGTTGTGACTGGGAAGGAATTTTTGGCCTTTTGGTTTTACTTTTACTAAAAGATATTTGACAGTTTAAAGAACATTTAGTTTTGACGTTGCAAAGTAAATATGTTGCAGAAGTGATGCGTGTGTGAAATGTTGGTATTTTGAGCTTCATTCAGACGTGTTTTCACCTCCGCTGCATACAATCTTTGCCTGCTGCAGTAACACAGGTGGAAAACAGGCTGGAGCAGGTCTCTTACCCTGAAGACACAGCTGCCGTTAGACCCATGTTTCCCTTTATAAAGCAGTTGACTTTGTTGATGTCTGGGTCACAAAGCTCGGCCACTAACGCCCCCCTGGAGGCTTCGCAGAGTATATTATTGAAAGCCTTGGAGCTGTGCGTAGAGCCCACCATTGTGATGGCAGCCATTATAAAACCCCACGCTTCAGCTGGGGCTGGCGGATCTATTACGCATCAGGTCTCTGACATTGTTAGGACTGCACCCACCGAGACTCGGCGGGCGTCTAATGGCTTCTCGCTGATTGTGCGTCCCCCAGGGTTCCTGCTCCTGAGGGTAATGCCCACTGCTGCTGTTTATCAAGAGGCAAGAGCAGAAGAAATCTTTTGTCCCCAAATGTTGAACATCTGCACGTACGGGCTGCAGCTGCAAAGATGCATCCAGGCTATAAAGTGTTTTATGCTGTGTTATAGTTTTACAATATGATTTTGGCATTTGTTTTTTTCTATTAGGAATAAATGTCCTTTTTATTAACTGTAGAGGTGTAAAATAACCGTTGTCTATTAGAGTTGAACTCATCAGTGTTTTTAAACTGTGAATGTCTTCAGCTGAACTTCTTTCTCTTTGCTGTTGAGATCGTTAAAGAAAAATATTTTTTATTATGATCTAGATATTCTCTTTAATCTCCAACCGTCAATACCTCGGTTAAAGCGCTGACCAAGCACTTCAACACAGCTCTGTTTATTTGCTCTGTTTATTCATTGTTATTGTGAACGTCAGGTTGTGCTGGACCTCGACAGGAGAACCTCATGCTCACGCACAGTGTGGGGCCGTCACTTCTAACCATAAATCAAAATGGGCCAAATTTGAAATGACATGCAATCCCTTCGAATGAGCTTGAAAGCGTGCACATCCTTGCACGCCATCTCATCTGTGGTGGCATTTTTACAATGTTGTGTTAAGCGGAGGGTGCTGAACAGTAGGTGGATGGACGAGGTTGTTGTCTCAAGGTTGCTCGTGAGTCTTTGTTGTTCGAATTTACTTTGCCATTTACCCAGAATACTTTGGTGTTATTGGCCACTCAGGATGGCTTTGCTTGCTGCTTTCCATTTTTGTAACATGTTATTAGTAGCTGCAGAGGTCGGTGTTTCAGACTATAGGTCAACCTGAGAGGGACGTTTCAGAGCGCCCTCTGCAGGGTCACAAGGCAAACTACCTCAAACGGTCTGTTTAAATTAATCGACTGTATTGAATAGAACACTGCTTGACATGAATCCACTCAGTCTTCCATAGATGTGAACTTGTGATGGGTTTTTGAATGTATCAATATTTAATTATTCCTAAAAAATCGAATGAGATTATGTCGGGTTTTAGTTTGTATATTCATAAACTTAGAGATGAAGCTGAATGGGAAGCAAAAGGGTCATTAAAGGAGCTCATTGCTGTTATATCAGACCTGCATGTCAATTTGAAGCAAAGAAAACTGCACAGTGGGTGTAATGTTGGTGAAAGTCCAAACGAGCGGGTTTAATCTCACTGCACCTTAATATTGAATATCTGTTCCAAACTGGTTTTGATCTTGAATCTAGTTTCTTTAATCCGTACAAAGAGTGTGTTCATTTATTTGTCACATCACTAATAAACACTCGTATCGCTGCTCTGCAGATATGGAGTTTATCTTCTCATGTCTTTTCATTAGTCACAGAAGAATTCACATTATATGTATTTCCTAGATATCCTCGAGTGTACTTTCCCTTGTTATTGAAGCTTGTAGATATCTTTGCTGAGGCATACACACATAAACCACATGGGAAGATGCGTGATAAAGCTCAAACATATTTCATCCTGCATCAATACGATATTGAGCCAAACAGCTTTTACGCTGCAAGCGGTGAACTCCACTGTGCCTCTTTATCTCAGCTGCCTTTTAGCTTTATGACAGGTGAAGCCGACCGGGACTTCCTGTTGTCACTGGAAACCATTTATCAAGGCATATAAATTACACAGCAAATTCACTGCAGGCACCAGTGGAGCTATAATTTTTGTGTTTGACAGGAAGAGCGATGGTAGAAGGCAACATTTTTTCTGTTAGTTGTACTTGACACCGTTTTCTTCTGATTGCACTGTTGGATCAGTGTCAACGTCTGAGTTGTTTTTAGCATTAGTTTACTGTTAAATCTGACTGATTTTATTACATTCTGCACTAATGTTTAAGCTCTTATAATCGTTTTACAGATTTTGAACAGGAACTAGAGTTTGTGGTGGAGGAATGGAAGCCCTTTTTTTAAATTTTGAATACGCTACTTTTAAAAATAAATTCAAGCAAATATATAAAGAATTACTTCCATGTGGTTGTCCACCAGTGCAGTTTCATTTTAACATACATTTCATTTTTGACCACTGAGATCTAATCAGTCCAATTGTCAAAATTTGGAGAAATTCCTATAACGCAGACTTGAGATATCATGTTTAGTGAAGCCTCTGTTGACCACACAAACCGAATCACTTACAATGTGAGTCTGAATGGACATATTTGACCTCTGACCTCCAAATTCTAACCAATTCATCCCCAATTTCAAGTGAATGTTTGCACCAGATTAAATTAAATTCCGTTTTCCTTATATAGCAAGTGCACAAGAATATGAGGTCACTGTGACTTTGACATTAGAGCCCTGAAACCTTATCATTTCATCTTTGAGTCCAAATGTTTGTTGATACCAAATTTGAAGAGATTCCCTGAAGGGGTGTGGTTGAAAAGTAAATTTTGCCGCTCAGAGTTCATCACTGTAGCGTACAGTCTGTATGTATCTTCTGTTGTAAATAAAGTTGGTTTAGAAAACACCAAATGTAAGAGGAGTTTGATTTTCTTCTCCTTTCCTAATTCCTTATGGCTTCTCCTTTACATCTTTCCTTGACCTTGTGGGGTTTTCCATCGGGGTCAGGAAAGGAGAATTCCCTCAAGGCGTTCCGGAGATATTATGTTCACAAGATTTGGAGGGACAATAAGAAAACATGATGTCTCCGACCACTGACTGGCGCCGGGGCAGAGACATAAAAATAACTTGTGTTTATTAAACCAGGATTTTTGCTGAAGAACTTAACATTACTTTGGGTCAGTAAACTCTCCAGAATGTTGTAACAATGCATAATGGAAACGGAGCTCTGCTCACAGGTTACAGCAGCATGAATCAAATAACTCTATGGATTAATTAAAAGTGCAATAAGTTAGTGTGTTAATGCCCCGCAGCACAAAATGACTATGATGTATCTCATAATTTATCTCTGGGGCCGATCGGCTAATTATACATAATTAGCCTCTGGGGCAATTCCGTGGGATACGCAGTGTTCCAGTGTTACTGCCGATGTCTGCTGTGTGTATTTGAATGACTCTAATTAACATATGAGCCTCAAGAGTTGCTCAGCCAGCTTTGATTAAGGTTATAATGACGAGAGCCTTATTGTTTCGTTCTTCATTATATTTTAATTAAGGTCATCATGACAAACAAATGTTTCAAAGAAAAGAGCTGCTCTCCTAGAAATACTATGCATTTTTAAAAATAAATAATGTCAACTCCATTCCATACTATGTTTATATCATATTTCCGATTCAGTGCTATATTATGTTTTTATCAAATTTTCAACACAGTACTAAACCATGACGTTTACATCATATTTTCAATGCAGTATTATGCTATGATGTTTTTTTCACACTATACTCTAGTAAGATGTTTATTTCTTTATTTTGAATGCCATTATGTACCATGAAATATTCCTCGGTTTGTTGTCCAAATATAACAATATATAATAAGAAGTAATTTCAAATACAATAAAGATGTCAAAGTATATATATTAGATGGCATCCAAAATAACACAAAGGAGGAATTTTTAACATTTACTTCTTTCAGATTGCAGTGATTTTTACTTTAAATTGTTCAAAATCATACATTATTATGGTTAAATTTCACACAAATATGCAATGAGACACATTCATGAATCAAACTTTATTCATAAGCATCCAAGATCACATACAAAAGTCAGTGCAGCATCGAATCAAAAATATGATGATAAAAATGTAATAAAAAAGTCGTAGGTTAGTATGTCATCCAGAATATGATTTTAAAAAGTCATAGGTTAGTATGTCGTCCAAAATGTGATAGAAAAAGTCATAGGTTAGTATGTCGTCCAGAAACACCTAAAAAAGTCATGGGTTAGTATGTCGTCCAAAATATGATAAAAAGGTCATAGGTTAGTATGTCGTCCAAAATATGATTAAAAAAAAGGCATAGGTTAGTATGTCGTCCAGAATATGGTAAAAAAAAAAGTCATAGGTTAGTATGTCGTCCACAAACCCCGTAATAAAGTCATAGGTTAGTATGTCGTCCAGAAACACCTAAAAAAGTCATAGGTTAGTATGTCGTCCAAAATATGATAAAAAAGTCATAGGTTAGTATGTCGTCCAAAATATGATTAAAAAAAAGTCATAGGTTAGTATGTCGTCCAGAATATGGTAAAAAAAAAAGTCATAGGTTAGTATGTCGTCCAGAAACCCCTTAATAAAGTCATAGGTTAGTATGTCGTCCAAAGTATGATTAAAAAAAGTCATAGGTTACTATGTCGTCCAGAAACACCTAAAAAAGTCATAGGTTAGTATGTCGTCCAGAAACACCTAAAAAGTCATAGGTTAATATGTCGTCTAAAATATGATAAAAAAGTCAAAGGTTAGTATGTCGTCCAAAATGTGATAAAAAAAAAGTCACAGGTTAGTATGTCATCCAAAATATTATTTAAAAAAAGTCATAGGTTAGTATGTCGTCCAAAATATGATTGAAAAGTCATAGGTTACTATGTCGTCCAGAAACCCCTAAAAAAGTCATAGGTTAGTATGTCGTCCAAAACATGATCAAGAAGTCATAGGTTAGTATGTCGTCCATAATATGATAAGAAAAAGTCATAGGTTAGTATGTCATCCAAAAACCTTTAAAAAAGTCATAGGTTAGTATGTCGTCCAAAATGTGATGAAAAAGTCATAGGTTAGTATGTCGTCCAGAAACACCTAAAAAAGTCATAGGTTAGTATGTCGTCCAAAATATGATAAAAAAGTCATAGTAACTATGTCGTCCAAAATATGATAAAAAAGTCATAGGTTAGTATGTCGTCCAAAATGTGATGAAAAAGTCATAGGTTAGTATGTCGTCCAAAATATGATAAAAAAGTCATAGGTTAGTATGTCGTCCAGAAACCCCTAAAAAAGTCATAGGTTAGTATGTCATCCAAAAACCTTTAAAAAAGTCATAGGTTAGTATGTCGTCCAAAATGTGATGAAAAAGTCATAGGTTAGTATGTCGTCCAGAAACACCTAAAAAAGTCATAGGTTAGTATGTCGTCCAAAATGTGATAAAAAAGTCATAGGTTAGTATGTCGTCCAAAATATGATTAAAAAGTCATAGGTTAGTATGTCGTCCAAAATATGATTAAAAAGTCATAGGTTAGTATGTCGTCCAAAATATGATAAAAAAGTCATAGGTTACTATGTCGTCCAAAATGTGATAAAAAAGTCATAGGTTAGTATGTCGTCCAGAAACCCCTAAAAAAGTCATAAGTTAGTATGTCATTCAAAATCAAATAAGATGATTTTTTTTCACATTATACATCTTTGTGAACTCCATCAATACATTTTTAACCATGACTTCAAAATTCATACATTAATTATGGTAAAATTTCACACAAATATGCAATGAGACACATTCATGAATCAAACTTTATTCATAAGCATCCAAGATCACATACAAAAGTCAGTGCAGCATCGAATCAAAGATATGATGATAAAAATGTAATAAAAAAGTCATAGGTTAGTATGTCGTCCAGAATATGGTAAAAAAAAGTCATAGGTTAGTATGTCGTCCAAAATGTGATAAAAAAGTCATAGGTTAGTATGTCGTCCAGAAACCCCTAAAAAAGTCATAGGTTAGTATGTCGTTCAGAAACACCTAAAAAAGTCATAGGTTAGTATGTCATCCATAATATGATAAAAAAAACTCATAGGTTAGTATGTCATCCAGAAACCCCTAAAAAAGTCATAGGTTAGTATGTCGTCCAAAATGTGATGAAAAAGTCATAGGTTAGTATGTCGTCCAAAATGTGATAAAAAAGTCATAGGTTAGTATGTCGTCCAAAATATGATTAAAAAGTCATAGGTTAGTATGTCGTCCAAAATGTGATGGAAATGTCATAGGTCAGTATGTCGTCCAAAACACGATAAAGAAGTCATAGGTTAGTATGTCGTCCAAAATATGATAAAAAAGTCATAGGTTAGTATGTCGTCCAGAAACCCCTGAAAAAGTCATAGGTTAGTATGTCGTCCAAAATATGATAAAAAAGTCATAGGTTAGTATGTCGTCCAGAAACCCCTAAAAAAGTCATAGGTTAGTATGTCGTCCAAAATGTGATGAAAATGTCATAGGTTAGTATATCGTCCAAAACATGATAAAGAAGTCATAGGTTAGTATGTCGTCCAAAATATGATAAAAAAGTCATAGGTTAGTGTGTCGTCCAGAAACCCCTGAAAAAGTCATAGGTTAGTATGTCGTCCAAAATATGATAAAAAAGTCATAGGTTAGTATGTCGTCCAAAATGTGATAAAAAAGTCATAGGTTAGTATGTCGTCCAGAAACCCCTAAAAAAGTCATAGGTTAGTATGTCGTCCAGAAACCCCTAAAAAAGTCATAGGTTAGTATGTCGTTCAGAAACACCTAAAAAAGTCATAGGTTAGTATGTCGTCCAAAAACCTTTAAAAAAGTCATAGGTTAGTATGTCGTCCAAAATGTGATGAAAAAGTCATAGGTTAGTATGTCGTCCAGAAACACCTAAAAAAGTCATAGGTTAGTATGTCGTCCAAAATATGATAAAAAAGTCATAGGTTAGTATGTCGTCCAAAATGTGATGAAAAAGTCATAGGTTAGTATGTCGTCCAAAATATGATAAAAAAGTCATAGGTTAGTATGTCGTCCAGAAACCCCTAAAAAAGTCATAGGTTAGTATGTCATCCAAAAACCTTTAAAAAAGTCATAGGTTAGTATGTCGTCCAAAATGTGATGAAAAAGTCATAGGTTAGTATGTCGTCCAGAAACACCTAAAAAAGTCATAGGTTAGTATGTCGTCCAAAATATGATAAAAAAGTCATAGGTTAGTATGTCGTCCAAAATGTGATAAAAAAGTCATAGGTTAGTATGTCGTCCAAAATATGATTAAAAAGTCATAGGTTAGTATGTCGTCCAAAATATGATTAAAAAGTCATAGGTTAGTATGTCGTCCAAAATATGATAAAAAAGTCATAGGTTAGTATGTCGTCCAGAAACCCCTAAAAAAGTCATAAGTTAGTATGTCATTCAAAATCAAATAAGATGATTTTTTTTCACATTATACATCTTTGTGAACTCCATCAATACATTTTTAACCATGACTTCAAAATTCATACATTAATTATGGTAAAATTTCACACAAATATGCAATGAGACACATTCATGAATCAAACTTTATTCATAAGCATCCAAGATCACATACAAAAGTCAGTGCAGCATCGAATCAAAGATATGATGATAAAAATGTAATAAAAAAGTCACAGGTTAGTATGTCGTCCAGAATATGGTAAAAAAAAAAAGTCATAGGTTAGTATGTCGTCCAAAATGTGATAAAAAAGTCATAGGTTAGTATGTCGTCCAGAAACCCCTAAAAAAGTCATAGGTTAGTATGTCGTTCAGAAACACCTAAAAAAGTCATAGGTTAGTATGTCATCCATAATATGATAAAAAAAACTCATAGGTTAGTATGTCATCCAGAAACCCCTAAAAAAGTCATAGGTTAGTATGTCGTCCAAAATGTGATGAAAAAGTCATAGGTTAGTATGTCGTCCAAAATGTGATAAAAAAGTCATAGGTTAGTATGTCGTCCAAAATATGATTAAAAAGTCATAGGTTAGTATGTCGTCCAAAATGTGATGGAAATGTCATAGGTCAGTATGTCGTCCAAAACACGATAAAGAAGTCATAGGTTAGTATGTCGTCCAGAAACCCCTGAAAAAGTCATAGGTTAGTATGTCGTCCAAAATATGATAAAAAAGTCATAGGTTAGTATGTCGTCCAGAAACCCCTAAAAAAGTCATAGGTTAGTATGTCGTCCAAAATGTGATGAAAATGTCATAGGTTAGTATATCGTCCAAAACATGATAAAGAAGTCATAGGTTAGTATGTCGTCCAAAATATGATAAAAAAGTAATAGGTTAGTGTGTCGTCCAGAAACCCCTGAAAAAGTCATAGGTTAGTATGTCGTCCAAAATATGATAAAAAAGTCATAGGTTAGTATGTCGTCCAAAATGTGATAAAAAAGTCATAGGTTAGTATGTCGTCCAGAAACCCCTAAAAAAGTCATAGGTTAGTATGTCGTCCAGAAACCCCTAAAAAAGTCATAGGTTAGTATGTCGTTCAGAAACACCTAAAAAAGTCATAGGTTAGTATGTCGTCCAAAATGTGATAAAAAAGTCATAGGTTAGTATGTCGTCCAGAAACCCCTAAAAAAGTCATAGGTTAGTATGTCGTCCAGAAACCCCTAAAAAAGTCATAGGTTAGTATGTCGTCCATTATATGATAAGAAAAAGTCATAGGTTAGTATGTCATCCAGAAACCTTTAAAAAAGTCATAGGTTAGTATGTCGTCCAAAATGTGATGAAAAAGTCATAGGTTAGTATGTCGTCCAAAAACCTTTAAAAAAGTCATAGGTTAGTATGTCGTCCAAAATGTGATGAAAAAGTCATAGGTTAGTATGTCGTACAGAAACCCCTAAAAAAGTCATAGGTTAGTATGTCGTCCAAAATATGATAAAAAAGTCATAGGTTAGTATGTCGTCCAGAAACCCCTGAAAAAGTCATAGGTTAGTATGTCGTCCAAAATATGATAAAAAAGTCATAGGTTAGTATGTCATCCATAATATGATAAGAAAAAGTCATAGGTTAGTATGTCGTCCAAAATGTGATGAAAATGTCATAGGTTAGTATGTCGTCCAGAAACCCCTAAAAAAGTCATAGGTTAGTATGTCGTCCAAAATGTGATAAAAAAGTCATAGGTTAGTATGTCGTCCAGAAACCCCTAAAAAAGTCATAGGTTAGTATGTCGTCCAGAAACCCCTAAAAAAGTCATAGGTTAGTATGTCGTTCAGAAACACCTAAAAAAGTCATAGGTTAGTATGTCGTCCAAAATGTGATAAAAAAGTCATAGGTTAGTATGTCATCCATAATATGATAAGAAAAAGTCATAGGTTAGTATGTCATCCAGAAACCCCTAAAAAAGTCATAGGTTAGTATGTCGTCCAAAATGTGATGAAAATGTCATAGGTTAGTATATCGTCCAAAACATGATAAAGAAGTCATAGGTTAGTATGTCGTCCAAAATGTGATAAAAAAGTCATAGGTTAGTATGTCGTCCAAAATATGATAAAAAAGTCATAAGTTAGTATGTCGTCCAGAAACACCTAAAAAAGTCATAGGTTAGTATGTCGTCCAAAATATGATTAAAAAGTCAAAGGTTAGTATGTCGTCTAAAAACTGATAAAAAAAAGTCAAAGGTTAGTATGTCGTCTAAAAACTGATAAAAAAAAGTCATAGGTTAGTATGTCATTCAAAATCAAATAAGAAAATGATTTTTTTTCACATTATACATCTTTGTGAACTCCATCAATAAATTTTTAACCATGACTTCAAAATTCATACATTAATTATGGTAAAATTTCACACAAATATGCAATGAGACACTTTCATGGATCAAACTTTATTCATAAGCATCCAAGATCACATACAAAAGTCAGTGCAGCATCGAATCAAAGATATGATGACAAAAATGTAATAAAAAAGTCGTAGGTTAGTATGTCGTCCAAAATATGATTGAAAAGTCATAGGTTAGTATGTCGTCCAAAATATGATAAAAAAAAGTCATAGGTTAGTATGTCGTCCAAAATATGATAAAAAAGTCATAGGTTAGTATGTCGTCCAGAAACCCCTAAAAAAGTCATAGGTTAGTATGTCGTCCAAAATATGATAAAAAAGTCATAGGTTAGTATGTCGTCCAAAATGTGATGAAAAAGTCATAGGTTAGTATGTCGTCCAGAAACACCTAAAAAAGTCATAGGTTAGTATGTCGTCCAAAATGTGATAAAAAAGTCATAGGTTAGTATGTCGTCCAAAATATGATTAAAAAGTCATAGGTTAGTATGTCGTCCAAAATATGATTAAAAAGTCATAGGTTAGTATGTCGTCCAAAATATGATAAAAAAGTCATAGGTTACTATGTCGTCCAAAATGTGATAAAAAAGTCATAGGTTAGTATGTAGTCCAGAAACCCCTAAAAAAGTCATAAGTTAGTATGTCATTCAAAATCAAATAAGATGATTTTTTTTCACATTATACATCTTTGTGAACTCCATCAATACATTTTTAACCATGACTTCAAAATTCATACATTAATTATGGTAAAATTTCACACAAATATGCAATGAGACACATTCATGAATCAAACTTTATTCATAAGCATCCAAGATCACATACAAAAGTCAGTGCAGCATCGAATCAAAGATATGATGATAAAAATGTAATAAAAAAGTCACAGGTTAGTATGTCGTCCAGAATATGGTAAAAAAAAAAAGTCATAGGTTAGTATGTCGTCCAAAATGTGATAAAAAAGTCATAGGTTAGTATGTCGTCCAGAAACCCCTAAAAAAGTCATAGGTTAGTATGTCGTTCAGAAACACCTAAAAAAGTCATAGGTTAGTATGTCATCCATAATATGATAAAAAAAACTCATAGGTTAGTATGTCATCCAGAAACCCCTAAAAAAGTCATAGGTTAGTATGTCGTCCAAAATGTGATGAAAAAGTCATAGGTTAGTATGTCGTCCAAAATGTGATAAAAAAGTCATAGGTTAGTATGTCGTCCAAAATATGATTAAAAAGTCATAGGTTAGTATGTCGTCCAAAATGTGATGGAAATGTCATAGGTCAGTATGTCGTCCAAAACACGATAAAGAAGTCATAGGTTAGTATGTCGTCCAAAATATGATAAAAAAGTCATAGGTTAGTATGTCGTCCAGAAACCCCTGAAAAAGTCATAGGTTAGTATGTCGTCCAAAATATGATAAAAAAGTCATAGGTTAGTATGTCGTCCAGAAACCCCTAAAAAAGTCATAGGTTAGTATGTCGTCCAAAATGTGATGAAAATGTCATAGGTTAGTATATCGTCCAAAACATGATAAAGAAGTCATAGGTTAGTATGTCGTCCAAAATATGATAAAAAAGTCATAGGTTAGTGTGTCGTCCAGAAACCCCTGAAAAAGTCATAGGTTAGTATGTCGTCCAAAATATGATAAAAAAGTCATAGGTTAGTATGTCGTCCAAAATGTGATAAAAAAGTCATAGGTTAGTATGTCGTCCAGAAACCCCTAAAAAAGTCATAGGTTAGTATGTCGTTCAGAAACACCTAAAAAAGTCATAGGTTAGTATGTCGTCCAAAATGTGATAAAAAAGTCATAGGTTAGTATGTCGTCCAGAAACCCCTAAAAAAGTCATAGGTTAGTATGTCGTCCAGAAACCCCTAAAAAAGTCATAGGTTAGTATGTCGTCCAAAATGTGATAAAAAAGTCATAGGTTAGTATGTCGTCCAGAAACCCCTAAAAAAGTCATAGGTTAGTATGTCGTTCAGAAACACCTAAAAAAGTCATAGGTTAGTATGTCGTCCAAAATGTGATGAAAATGTCATAGGTTAGTATATCGTCCAAAACATGATAAAGAAGTCATAGGTTAGTATGTCGTCCAAAATGTGATAAAAAAGTCATAGGTTAGTATGTCGTCCAAAATATGATAAAAAAGTCATAAGTTAGTATGTCGTCCAGAAACACCTAAAAAAGTCATAGGTTAGTATGTCGTCCAAAATATGATTAAAAAGTCAAAGGTTAGTATGTCGTCTAAAAACTGATAAAAAAAAGTCAAAGGTTAGTATGTCGTCTAAAAACTGATAAAAAAAAGTCATAGGTTAGTATGTCATTCAAAATCAAATAAGAAAATGATTTTTTTTCACATTATACATCTTTGTGAACTCCATCAATAAATTTTTAACCATGACTTCAAAATTCATACATTAATTATGGTAAAATTTCACACAAATATGCAATGAGACACTTTCATGGATCAAACTTTATTCATAAGCATCCAAGATCACATACAAAAGTCAGTGCAGCATCGAATCAAAGATATGATGACAAAAATGTAATAAAAAAGTCGTAGGTTAGTATGTCGTCCAAAATATGATTGAAAAGTCATAGGTTAGTATGTCGTCCAAAATATGATAAAAAAAAGTCATAGGTTAGTATGTCGTCCAAAATATGATAAAAAAGTCATAGGTTAGTATGTCGTCCAGAAACCCCTAAAAAAGTCATAGGTTAGTATGTCGTCCAAAATATGATAAAAAAGTCATAGGTTGGTATGTCGTCCAAAATGTGATAAAAAAGTCACAGGTCAGTATGTCGTCCAGAAACACCTAAAAAAGTCATAGGTTAGCATGTCGTCCAAAGTATGATTAAAAAAAGTCATAGGTTAGCATGTCGTCCAGAAACCTCTAAAAAAGTCATAGGTTAGTATGTCGTCCAAAATGTGATAAAAAAGTCATAGGTTAGTATGTCGTCCAGAAACACCTAAAAAAGTCATAGGTTAGTATGTCGTCCAGAATATGGTAAAAAAAAAAGTCATAGGTTAGTATGTCGTCCAGAAACCCCTAAAAAAGTCATAGCTTAGTATGTCGTCCGAAATATGATTAAAAAGTCATAGGTTAGTGTGTCATCCAAAATGTGACAAAAAGTCATAGGCGTCCAGAAATCTCTAAAAAAGTCATAGGTTAGTATGTCGTCCAGAAACACCTAAAAAAGTCATAGGTTAGTATGTCGTCTAAAAACTGATAAAAAAAAGCCATAAGTTAGTATGTCATTCAAAATCAAATAAGAAAATGATTTTTTTTCACATTATACATCTTTGTGAACTCCATCAATAAATTTTTAACCATGACTTCAAAATTCATACATTAATTATGGTAAAATTTCACACAAATATGCAATGAGACACTTTCATGGATCAAACTTTATTCATAAGCAGCCAAGATCACATACAAAAGTCAGTGCAGCATCGAATCAAAGATATGATGATAAAAATGTAATAAAAAAGTCATAGGTTAGTATGTCGTCCAGAAACCTCTAAAAAAGTCATAGGTTAGTATGTCGTCCAAAATATGATTAAAAAGTCATAGGTTAGTATGTCGTCCAGAAACCCCTAAAAAAGTCATAGGTTAGTATGTCGTCCAAAATGTGATAAAAAAGTCATAGGTTAGTATGTCGTCCAAAATGTGATGAAAAAGTCATAGGTTAGTATGTCGTCCAGAAACCCCTAAAAAAGTCATAGGTTAGTATGTCGTCCAGAAACCCCTAAAAAAGTCATAGGTTAGTATGTCGTCCAAAATGTGATGAAAAAGTCATAGGTTAGTATGTCGTACAGAAACCCCTAAAAAAGTCATAGGTTAGTATGTCGTCCAAAATGTGATAAAAAAGTCATAGGTTAGTATGTCGTCCAGAATATGGAAAAAAAAGTCATAGGTTAGTATGTCGTCCAGAAACACCTAAAAAAGTCATAGGTTAGTATGTCGTCCAAAATATGATTAAAAAGTCATAGGTTAGTATGTCGTCCAAAATGTGATAAAAAAGTCATAGGTTAGTATGTCGTCCAAAATATGATTAAAAAGTCATAGGTTAGTATGTCGTCCAAAATGTGATAAAAAAGTCATAGGTTAGTATGTCGTCCAGAAACCTTTAAAAAAGTCATAGGTTAGTATGTCGTCCAGAAACCTTTAAAAAAGTCATAGGTTAGTATGTCGTCCAGAATATGGTAAAAAAAAAGTCATAGGTTAGTATGTCGTCCAAAATGTGATAAAAAAGTCATAGGTTAGTATGTCGCCCAGAAACCTCTAAAAAAGTCATAGGTTAGTATGTCGTCTAAAAACTGATAAAAAAGTCATAGGTTAGTATGTCGTCCAAAATATAATAAAAAAGTCATAGGTTAGTATGTCGTCCAGAAACCCCTAAAAAAGTCGTAGGTTAGTATGTCGTCGAGAAACCCCTAAAAAAGTCGTAGGTTAGTATGTCATCCATAATATGATAAGAAAAAGTCATAGGTTAGTGTGTCATCCAGAAACCCCTAAAAAAGTCATAGGTTAGTATGTCGTCCAAAATGTGATGAAAATGTCATAGGTTAGTATATCGTCCAAAACATGATAAAGAAGTCATAGGTTAGTATGTCGTCCAAAATATGATAAAAAAGTCATAGGTTAGTGTGTCGTCCAGAAACCCCTGAAAAAGTCATAGGTTAGTATGTCGTCCAAAATATGATAAAAAAGTCATAGGTTAGTATGTCGTCCAAAATGTGATAAAAAAGTCATAGGTTAGTATGTCGTCCAGAAACCCCTAAAAAAGTCATAGGTTAGTATGTCGTCCAGAAACCCCTAAAAAAGTCATAGGTTAGGTTGTCGTCCATAATATGATAAGAAAAAGTCATAGGTTAGTATGTCATCCAGAAACCTTTAAAAAAGTCATAGGTTAGTATGTCGTCCAAAATGTGATGAAAAAGTCATAGGTTAGTATGTCGTCCAAAAACCTTTAAAAAGTCATAGGTTAGTATGTCGTCCAAAATGTGATGAAAAAGTCATAGGTTAGTATGTCGTACAGAATCCCCTAAAAAAGTCATAGGTTAGTATGTCGTCCAGAAACCCCTAAAAAAGTCATAGGTTAGGATGTCGTCCATAATATGATAAGAAAAAGTCATAGGTTAGTATGTCATCCAGAAACCTTTAAAAAAGTCATAGGTTAGTATGTCGTCCAAAATGTGATGAAAAAGTCATAGGTTAGTATGTCGTCCAAAAACCTTTAAAAAGTCATAGGTTAGTATGTCGTCCAAAATGTGATGAAAAAGTCATAGGTTAGTATGTCGTACAGAATCCCCTAAAAAAGTCATAGGTTAGTATATCGTCCAAAACATGATAAAGAAGTCATAGGTTAGTATGTCGTCCAAAATATGATAAAAAAGTCATAGGTTAGTATGTCGTCCAGAAACCCCTGAAAAAGTCATAGGTTAGTATGTCGTCCAAAATATGATAAGAAAAAGTCATAGGTTAGTATGTCGTCCAAAATGTGATGAAAATGTCATAGGTTAGTATGTCGTCCAGAAACCCCTAAAAAAGTCATAGGTTAGTATGTCGTCCAAAATGTGATAAAAAAGTCATAGGTTAGTATGTCGTCCAGAAACCCCTAAAAAAGTCATAGGTTAGTATGTCGTCCAGAAACCCCTAAAAAAGTCATAGGTTAGTATGTCGTTCAGAAACACCTAAAAAAGTCATAGGTTAGTATGTCGTCCAAAATGTGATAAAAAAGTCATAGGTTAGTATGTCGTCCAGAAACACCTAAAAAAGTCATAGGTAAGTATGTCGTCCAAAATATGATTAAAAAGTCATAGGTTAGTATGTCGTCCAAAATTTGATAAAAAAGTCATAGGTTAGTATGTCGTCCAGAAACCTTTAAAAAAGTCATAGGTTAGTATGTCGTCCAAAATGTGATAAAAAAGTCATAGGTTAGTATGTCGTCCAGAAACCTTTAAAAAAGTCATAGGTTAGTATGTCATCCAGAAACCCCTAAAAAAGTCATAGGTTAGTATGTCGTCCAAAATGTGATAAAAATGTCATAGGTTAGTATATCGTCCAAAACATGATAAAGAAGTCATAGGTTAGTATGTCGTCCAAAATATGATAAAAAAGTCATAGGTTAGTATGTCATCCAGAAACCCCTGAAAAAGTCATAGGTTAGTATGTCGTCCAAAATATGATAAAAAAGTCATAGGTTAGTATGTCATCCATAATATGATAAGAAAAAGTCATAGGTTAGTATGTCATCCAGAAACCCCTAAAAAAGTCATAGGTTAGTATGTCGTCCAAAATGTGATAAAAAAGTCATAGGTTAGTATGTCGTCCAAAATGTGATAAAAAAGTCATAGGTTAGTATGTCGTCCAGAAACCCCTGAAAAAATCATAGTAACTATGTCGTCCAAAATATGATAAAAAAGGCATAGGTTAGTATGTCGTCCAAAATGTGATGAAAATGTCATAGGTTAGTATATCGTCCAAAACATGATAAAGAAGTCATAGGTTAGTATGTCGTCCAAAATATGATAAAAAAGTCATAGGTTAGTATGTCGTCCAGAAACCCCTAAAAAAGTCATAGGTTAGTGTGTCGTCCAGAAACCCCTGAAAAAGTCATAGGTTAGTATGTCGTCCAAAATATGATAAAAAAGTCATAGGTTAGTATGTCGTCCAAAATATGATAAAAAAGTCATAGGTTACTATGTCGTCCAAAATATGATTAAAAAGTCATAGGTTAGTATGTCGTCCAGATACCCCTAAAAAAGTCATAGGTTAGTATGTCGCCCAAAATGTGATAAAAAAGTCATAGGTTAGTATGTCGTCCAGAAACCCCTAAAAAAGTCATAGGTTAGTATGTCGTCCAGAAACCCCTAAAAAAGTCATAGGTTAGTATGTCGTTCAGAAACCCCTAAAAAAGTCATAGGTTAGTATGTCGTCCAAAATATGATAAAAAAGTCATAGGTTAGTATGTCGTCCAGAAACCCCTGAAAAAATCATAGTAACTATGTCGTCCAAAATATGATAAAAAAGTCATAGGTTAGTATGTCGTCCAAAATGTGATGAAAATGTCATAGGTTAGTATATCGTCCAAAACATGATAAAGAAGTCATAGGTTAGTATGTCGTCCAAAATATGATAAAAAAGTCATAGGGTAGTATGTCGTCCAGAAACCCCTGAAAAAGTCATAGGTTAGTATGTCGTCCAAAATATGATAAAAAAGTCATAGGTTAGTATGTCATCCATAATATGATAAGAAAAAGTCATAGGTTAGTATGTCATCCAGAAACCCCTAAAAAAGTCATAGGTTAGTATGTCGTCCAAAATGTGATGAAAATGTCATAGGTTAGTATATCATCCAAAACATGATAAAGAAGTCATAGGTTAGTATGTCATCCAAAATATGATAAAAAAGTCATAGGTTAGTGTGTCGTCCAGAAACCCCTGAAAAAGTCATAGGTTAGTATGTCGTCCAAAATATGATAAAAAAGTCATAGGTTAGTATGTCGTCCAAAATGTGATAAAAAAGTCATAGGTTAGTATGTCGTCCAGAAACCCCTAAAAAAGTCATAGGTTAGTATGTCGTCCAGAAACCCCTAAAAAAGTCATAGGTTAGGATGTCGTCCATAATATGATAAGAAAAAGTCATAGGTTAGTATGTCATCCAGAAACCTTTAAAAAAGTCATAGGTTAGTATGTCGTCCAAAATGTGATGAAAAAGTCATAGGTTAGTATGTCGTCCAAAAACCTTTAAAAAGTCATAGGTTAGTATGTCGTCCAAAATGTGATGAAAAAGTCATAGGTTAGTATGTCGTACAGAATCCCCTAAAAAAGTCATAGGTTAGTATGTCGTCCAGAAACCCCTAAAAAAGTCATAGGTTAGGATGTCGTCCATAATATGATAAGAAAAAGTCATAGGTTAGTATGTCATCCAGAAACCTTTAAAAAAGTCATAGGTTAGTATGTCGTCCAAAATGTGATGAAAAAGTCATAGGTTAGTATGTCGTCCAAAAACCTTTAAAAAGTCATAGGTTAGTATGTCGTCCAAAATGTGATGAAAAAGTCATAGGTTAGTATGTCGTACAGAATCCCCTAAAAAAGTCATAGGTTAGTATATCGTCCAAAACATGATAAAGAAGTCATAGGTTAGTATGTCGTCCAAAATATGATAAAAAAGTCATAGGTTAGTATGTCGTCCAGAAACCCCTGAAAAAGTCATAGGTTAGTATGTCGTCCAAAATATGATAAGAAAAAGTCATAGGTTAGTATGTCGTCCAAAATGTGATGAAAATGTCATAGGTTAGTATGTCGTCCAGAAACCCCTAAAAAAGTCATAGGTTAGTATGTCGTCCAAAATGTGATAAAAAAGTCATAGGTTAGTATGTCGTCCAGAAACCCCTAAAAAAGTCATAGGTTAGTATGTCGTCCAGAAACCCCTAAAAAAGTCATAGGTTAGTATGTCGTTCAGAAACACCTAAAAAAGTCATAGGTTAGTATGTCGTCCAAAATTTGATAAAAAAGTCATAGGTTAGTATGTCGTCCAGAAACCTTTAAAAAAGTCATAGGTTAGTATGTCGTCCAAAATGTGATAAAAAAGTCATAGGTTAGTATGTCGTCCAGAAACCTTTAAAAAAGTCATAGGTTAGTATGTCATCCAGAAACCCCTAAAAAAGTCATAGGTTAGTATGTCGTCCAAAATGTGATGAAAATGTCATAGGTTAGTATATCGTCCAAAACATGATAAAGAAGTCATAGGTTAGTATGTCGTCCAAAATATGATAAAAAAGTCATAGGTTAGTATGTCATCCAGAAACCCCTGAAAAAGTCATAGGTTAGTATGTCGTCCAAAATATGATAAAAAAGTCATAGGTTAGTATGTCATCCATAATATGATAAGAAAAAGTCATAGGTTAGTATGTCATCCAGAAACCCCTAAAAAAGTCATAGGTTAGTATGTCGTCCAAAATGTGATAAAAAAGTCATAGGTTAGTATGTCGTCCAAAATGTGATAAAAAAGTCATAGGTTAGTATGTCGTCCAGAAACCCCTGAAAAAATCATAGTAACTATGTCGTCCAAAATATGATAAAAAAGTCATAGGTTAGTATGTCGTCCAAAATGTGATGAAAATGTCATAGGTTAGTATATCGTCCAAAACATGATAAAGAAGTCATAGGTTAGTATGTCGTCCAAAATATGATAAAAAAGTCATAGGTTAGTATGTCGTCCAGAAACCCCTAAAAAAGTCATAGGTTAGTGTGTCGTCCAGAAACCCCTGAAAAAGTCATAGGTTAGTATGTCGTCCAAAATATGATAAAAAAGTCATAGGTTAGTATGTCGTCCAAAATATGATAAAAAAGTCATAGGTTACTATGTCGTCCAAAATATGATTAAAAAGTCATAGGTTAGTATGTCGTCCAGAAACCCCTAAAAAAGTCATAGGTTAGTATGTCGCCCAAAATGTGATAAAAAAGTCATAGGTTAGTATGTCGTCCAGAAACCCCTAAAAAAGTCATAGGTTAGTATGTCGTCCAGAAACCCCTAAAAAAGTCATAGGTTAGTATGTCGTTCAGAAACCCCTAAAAAAGTCATAGGTTAGTATGTCGTCCAAAATATGATAAAAAAGTCATAGGTTAGTATGTCGTCCAGAAACCCCTGAAAAAATCATAGTAACTATGTCGTCCAAAATATGATAAAAAAGTCATAGGTTAGTATGTCGTCCAAAATGTGATGAAAATGTCATAGGTTAGTATATCGTCCAAAACATGATAAAGAAGTCATAGGTTAGTATGTCGTCCAAAATATGATAAAAAAGTCATAGGGTAGTATGTCGTCCAGAAACCCCTGAAAAAGTCATAGGTTAGTATGTCGTCCAAAATATGATAAAAAAGTCATAGGTTAGTATGTCATCCATAATATGATAAGAAAAAGTCATAGGTTAGTATGTCATCCAGAAACCCCTAAAAAAGTCATAGGTTAGTATGTCGTCCAAAATGTGATGAAAATGTCATAGGTTAGTATATCATCCAAAACATGATAAAGAAGTCATAGGTTAGTATGTCGTCCAAAATATGATAAAAAAGTCATAGGTTAGTGTGTCGTCCAGAAACCCCTGAAAAAGTCATAGGTTAGTATGTCGTCCAAAATATGATAAAAAAGTCATAGGTTAGTATGTCGTCCAAAATATGATAAAAAAGTCATAGGTTACTATGTCGTCCAAAATATGATTAAAAAGTCATAGGTTAGTATGTCGTCCAGAAACCCCTGAAAAAGTCATAGGTTAGTATGTCGTCCAAAATATGATAAAAAAGTCATAGGTTAGTATGTCGTCCAAAATATGATAAAAAAGTCATAGGTTACTATGTCGTCCAAAATGTGATAAAAAAGTCATAGGTTAGTATGTCGTCCAGAAACCCCTAAAAAAGTCATAGGTTAGTATGTCGTCCAGAAACCCCTAAAAAAGTCATTGGTTAGTATGTCGTCCATAATATGATAAGAAAAAGTCATAGGTTAGTATGTCGTCCAAAATGTGATAAAAAAGTCATAGGTTAGTATGTCGTCCAGAAACACCTAAAAAAGTCATAGGTTAGTATGTCGTCCAAAATATGATTAAAAAGTCATAGGTTAGTATGTCGTCCAAAATGTGATAAAAAAGTCATAGGTTAGTATGTCGTCCAGAAACCTTTAAAAAAGTCATAGGTTAGTATGTCGTCCAGAATATGGTAAAAAAAAAATCATAGGTTAGTATGTCATCCAGAAACCCCTAAAAAAGTCATAGGTTAGTATGTCGTCCAAAATGTGATGAAAATGTCATAGGTTAGTATATCGTCCAAAACATGATAAAGAAGTCATAGGTTAGTATGTCGTCCAAAATATGATAAAAAAGTCATAGGTTAGTATGTCATCCATAATATGATAAGAAAAAGTCATAGGTTAGTGTGTCATCCAGAAACCCCTAAAAAAGTCATAGGTTAGTATGTCGTCCAAAATGTGATGAAAATGTCATAGGTTAGTATATCGTCCAAAACATGATAAATAAGTCATAGGTTAGTATGTCGTCCAAAATATGATAAAAAAGTCATAGGTTAGTGTGTCGTCCAGAAACCCCTGAAAAAGTCATAGGTTAGTATGTCGTCCAAAATGTGATAAAAAAGTCATAGGTTAGTATGTCGTCCAGAAACCCCTAAAAAAGTCATAGGTTAGTATGTCGTCCAGAAACCCCTAAAAAAGTCATAGGTTAGTATGTCGTTCAGAAACACCTAAAAAAGTCATAGGTTAGTATGTCGTCCATAATATGATAAGAAAAAGTCATAGGTTAGTATGTCATCCAGAAACCTTTAAAAAAGTCATAGGTTAGTATGTCGTCCAAAATGTGATGAAAAAGTCATAGGTTAGTATGTCGTCCAAAAACCTTTAAAAAAGTCATAGGTTAGTATGTCGTCCACAATGTGATAAAAAAGTCATAGGTTAGTATGTCGTCCAAAATATGATAAAAAAGTCATAGATTAGTATGTCGTACAGAAACCCCTAAAAAAGTCATAGGTTAGTATGTCGTCCAAAATGTGATAAAAAAGTCATAGGTTAGTATGTCGTCCAGAAACACCTAAAAAAGTCATAGGTTAGTATGTCGTCTAAAAACTGATAAAAAAAAGTCATAGGTTAGTATGTCATTCAAAATCAACTAAGAAAATGATTTTTTTTCACATTATACATCTTTGTGAACTCCATCAATAAATTTTTAACCATGACTTCAAAATTCATACATTAATTATGGTAAAATTTCACACAAATATGCAATGAGACACTTTCATGGATCAAACTTTATTCATAAGCATCCAAGATCACATACAAAAGTCAGTGCAGCATCGAATCAAAGATATGATGACAAAAATGTAATAAAAAAGTCGTAGGTTAGTATGTCGTCCAAAATATGATTGAAAAGTCATAGTATGTCGTCCAAAATATGATAAAAAAAAGTCATAGGTTAGTATGTCGTCCAAAATATGATAAAAAAGTCATAGGTTAGTATGTCGTCCAAAATATGATAAAAAAGTCATAGGTTAGTATGTCATCCATAATATGATAAAAAAGTCATAGGTTAGTATGTCGTCCAAAATATGATAAAAAACTCATAGGTTAGTATGTCGTACAGAAACCCCTAAAAAAGTCATAGGTTAGTATGTCGTCCAAAATGTGATAAAAAAGTCATAGGTTAGTATGTCGTCCAGAAACACCTAAAAAAGTCATAGGTTAGTATGTCGTCCAAAATATGATTAAAAAGTCAAAGGTTAGTATGTCGTCTAAAAACTGATAAAAAAAAGTCATAGGTTAGTATGTCATTCAAAATCAAATAAGAAAATGATTTTTTTTCACATTATACATCTTTGTGAACTCCATCAATAAATTTTTAACCATGACTTCAAAATTCATACATTAATTATGGTAAAATTTCACACAAATATGCAATGAGACACTTTCATGGATCAAACTTTATTCATAAGCATCCAAGATCACATACAAAAGTCAGTGCAGCATCGAATCAAAGATATGATGACAAAAATGTAATAAAAAAGTCGTAGGTTAGTATGTCGTCCAAAATATGATTGAAAAGTCATAGTATGTCGTCCAAAATATGATAAAAAAAAGTCATAGGTTAGTATGTCGTCCAAAATATGATAAAAAAGTCATAGGTTAGTATGTCGTCCAGAAACCCCTAAAAAAGTCATAGGTTAGTATGTCGTCCAGAAACAGCTAAAAAAGTCATAGGTTAGTATGTCGTCCAAAATATGATAAAAAAGTCATAGGTTAGTATGTCGTCCAAAATGTGATAAAAAAGTCACAGGTCAGTATGTCGTCCAGAAACACCTAAAAAAGTCATAGGTTAGCATGTCGTCCAAAGTATGATTAAAAAAAGTCATAGGTTAGTATGTCGTCCAGAAACCTCTAAAAAAGTCATAGGTTAGTATGTCGTCCAAAATGTGATAAAAAAGTCATAGGTTAGTATGTCGTCCAGAAACACCTAAAAAAGTCATAGGTTAGTATGTCGTCCAGAATATGGTAAAAAAAAAGTCATAGGTTAGTATGTCGTCCAGAAACACCTAAAAAAGTCATAGGTTAGTATGTCGTCCAGAAACACCTAAAAAAGTCATAGGTTAGTATGTCGTCCAAAATGTGATAAAAAAGTCATAGGTTAGTATGTTGTCCAAAATATGATAAAAAAGTCATAGGTTAGTATGTCGTCCAGAAACCCCTAAAAAAGTCATAGCTTAGTATGTCATCCGAAATATGATTAAAAAGTCATAGGTTAGTATGTCGTCCAAAATGTGATAAAAAAGTCATAGGTTAGTATGTCGTCCAAAATGTGACAAAAAGTCATAGGCGTCCAGAAATCTCTAAAAAAGTCATAGGTTAGTATGTCGTCTAAAAACTGATAAAAAAGCCATAAGTTAGTATGTCATTCAAAATCAAATAAGAAAATGATTTTTTTTCACATTATACATCTTTGTGAACTCCATCAATAAATTTTTAACCATGACTTCAAAATTCATACATTAATTATGGTAAAATTTCACACAAATATGCAATGAGACACTTTCATGAATCAAACTTTATTCATAAGCATCCAAGATCACATACAAAAGTCAGTGCAGCATCGAATCAAAGATATGATGATAAAAATGTAATAAAAAAGTCATAGGTTAGTATGTCGTCCAGAAACCTCTAAAAAAGTCATAGGTTAGTATGTCGTCCAAAATGTAATAAAAAAGTCATAGGTTAGTATGTCGTCCAGAAACCTCTAAAAAAGTCATAGGTTAGTATGTCGTCCAAAATATGATTAAAAAGTCATAGGTTAGTATGTCGTCCAGAAACCCCTAAAAAAGTCATAGGTTAGTATGTCGTCCAAAATGTGATGAAAAAGTCATAGGTTAGTATGTCGTACAGAAACCCCTAAAAAAGTCATAGGTTAGTATGTCGTCCAAAATGTGATAAAAAAGTCATAGGTTAGTATGTCGTCCAGAATATGGAAAAAAAAGTCATAGGTTAGTATGTCGTCCAGAAACACCTAAAAAAGTCATAGGTTAGTATGTCGTCCAAAATATGATTAAAAAGTCATAGGTTAGTATGTCGTCCAAAATGTGATAAAAAAGTCATAGGTTAGTATGTCGTCCAAAATATGATTAAAAAGTCATAGGTTAGTATGTCGTCCAAAATGTGATAAAAAAGTCATAGGTTAGTATGTCGTCCAGAAACCTTTAAAAAAGTCATAGGTTAGTATGTCGTCCAGAAACCTTTAAAAAAGTCATAGGTTAGTATGTCGTCCAGAATATGGTAAAAAAAAAGTCATAGGTTAGTATGTCGTCCAAAATGTGATAAAAAAGTCATAGGTTAGTATGTCGCCCAGAAACCTCTAAAAAAGTCATAGGTTAGTATGTCGTCCAAAATATGATTAAAAAGTCATAGGTTAGTATGTCGTCTAAAAACTGATAAAAAAGTCATAGGTTAGTATGTCGTCCAAAATATAATAAAAAAGTCATAGGTTAGTATGTCGTCGAGAAACCCCTAAAAAAGTCGTAGGTTAGTATGTCGTCGAGAAACCCCTAAAAAAGTCGTAGGTTAGTATGTCGTCCAAAATATGATTAAAAAGTCATAAGTTAGTATGTCGTCCAGAAACCCCTAAAAAAGTCATAGGTTAGTATGTCGTCTAAAAACTGATAAAAAAGCCATAAGTTAGTATGTCATTCAAAATCAAATAAGAAGATGATTTTTTTTCACATTATACATCTTTGTGAACTCCATCAATAAATTTTTAACCATGACTTCAAAATTCATACATTAATTATGGTAAAATTTCACACAAATATGCAATGAGACACATTCATGAATCAAACTTTATTCATAAGCATCCAAGATCACATACAAAAGTCAGTGCAGCATCGAATCAAAGATATGATGATAAAAATGTAATAAAAAAGTTAGGTAAGGTAGGTTAGTATGTCGTCCAAAATATGATTGAAAAGTCATAGGTTAGTATGTCGTCCAAAATATGATAAAAAAGTAACAGGTTAGTATGTCGTCGAGAAACTCCTAAAAAAGTCATAGGTTAGTATGTCGTCCAGAAACACCTAAAAAAGTCATAGGTTAGTATGTCGTCCAAAATATGATTGAAAAGTCATAGTATGTCGTCCAAAATATGATTAAAAAGTCATAGGTTAGTATGTCGTCCAAATAATGATAAAAAAGTCATAGGTTAGTATGTCGTCCAAAATATGATAAAAAAGTCATAGGTAAGTATGTCGTCCAGAAACCTCTAAAAAAGTCATAGGTTAGTATGTCGTCCAGAAACACCTAAAAAAGTCATAGGTTAGTATGTCGTCCAAAATATGATAAAAAAGTCATAGGTTAGTATGTCGTCCAAAATGTGATAAAAGAGTCACAGGTCAGTATGTCGTCCAGAAACACCTAAAAAAGTCATAGGTTAGCATGTCGTCCAAAGTATGATTAAAAAAAGTCATAGGTTAGCATGTCGTCCAGAAACCTCTAAAAAAGTCATAGGTTAGTATGTCGTCCAGAATATGGTAAAAAAAAAGTCATAGGTTAGTATGTCGTCCAGAAACACCTAAAAAGTCATAGGTTAGTATGTCGTCCAGAAACACCTAAAAAAGTCATAGGTTAGTATGTCGTCCAAAAACCTTTAAAAAAGTCATAGGTTAGTATGTCGTCCAAAATATGATAAAAAAGTCATAGGTTAGTATGTCGTCCAGAATATGGTAAAAAGTAAGTCATAGGTCAGTATGTCGTCCAAAGTATGATTAAAAAAAGTCATAGGTTAGCATGTCGTCCAGAAACCTCTAAAAAAGTCATAGGTTAGTATGTCATCCAAAATGTGATAAAAAAGTCATAGGTTAGTATGTCGTCCAGAAACACCTAAAAAAGTCATAGGTTAGCATGTCGTCCAAAGTATGATTAAAAAAAGTCATAGGTTAGCATGTCGTCCAGAAACCTCTAAAAAAGTCATAGGTTAGTATGTCATCCAAAATGTGATAAAAAAGTCATAGGTTAGTATGTCGTCCAGAAACACCTAAAAAGTCATAGGTTAGTATGTCGTCCAGAAACCCCTAAAAAAGTCATAGGTTAGTATGTCATCCAAAAACCTTTAAAAAAGTCATAGGTTAGTATGTCGTCCAAAATATGATAAAAAAGTCATAGGTTAGTATGTCGTCCAGAAACCCCTAAAAAAGTCATAGCTTAGTATGTCGTCCGAAATATGATTAAAAAGTCATAGGTTAGTATGTCGTCCAGAAACCTCTAAAAAAGTCATAGGTTAGTATGTCGTCCAGAAACCTCTAAAAAAGTCATAGGTTAGTATGTCGTCCAAAATGTGATAAAAAAGTCATAGGTTAGTATGTTGTCCAAAATGTGATAAAAAAGTCATAGGTTAGTATGTCGTCCAGAAACCCCTAAAAAAGTCATAGGTTAGTATGTCGTCCAGAAACCCCTAAAAAAGTCATAGGTTAGTATGTCGTCCAAAATGTGATGAAAAAGTCATAGGTTAGTATGTCATCCAAAAACCTTTAAAAAAGTCATAGGTTAGTATGTCGTCCAAAATGTGATGAAAAAGTCATAGGTTAGTATGTCGTACAGAAACCCCTAAAAAAGTCATAGGTTAGTATGTCGTCCAGAAACACCTAAAAAAGTCATAGGTTAGTATGTCGTCCAAAATGTGATAAAAAAGTCATAGGTTAGTATGTCGTCCAGAAACACCTAAAAAAGTCATAGGTTAGTATGTCGTCCAAAATATGATTAAAAAGTCATAGGTTAGTATGTCGTCCAAAATGTGATAAAAAAGTCATAGGTTAGTATGTCGTCCAAAATATGATAAAAAAGTAACAGGTTAGTATGTCGTCGAGAAACTCCTAAAAAAGTCATAGGTTAGTATGTCGTCCAGAAACACCTAAAAAAGTCATAGGTTAGTATGTCGTCCAAAATATGATTGAAAAGTCATAGTATGTCGTCCAAAATATGATTAAAAAGTCATAGGTTAGTATGTCGTCCAAATAATGATAAAAAAGTCATAGGTTAGTATGTCGTCCAAAATATGATAAAAAAGTCATAGGTAAGTATGTCGTCCAGAAACCTCTAAAAAAGTCATAGGTTAGTATGTCGTCCAGAAACACCTAAAAAAGTCATAGGTTAGTATGTCGTCCAAAATATGATAAAAAAGTCATAGGTTAGTATGTCGTCCAAAATGTGATAAAAGAGTCACAGGTCAGTATGTCGTCCAGAAACACCTAAAAAAGTCATAGGTTAGCATGTCGTCCAAAGTATGATTAAAAAAAGTCATAGGTTAGCATGTCGTCCAGAAACCTCTAAAAAAGTCATAGGTTAGTATGTCGTCCAGAATATGGTAAAAAAAAAGTCATAGGTTAGTATGTCGTCCAGAAACACCTAAAAAGTCATAGGTTAGTATGTCGTCCAGAAACACCTAAAAAAGTCATAGGTTAGTATGTCGTCCAAAAACCTTTAAAAAAGTCATAGGTTAGTATGTCGTCCAAAATATGATAAAAAAGTCATAGGTTAGTATGTCGTCCAGAATATGGTAAAAAGTAAGTCATAGGTCAGTATGTCGTCCAAAGTATGATTAAAAAAAGTCATAGGTTAGCATGTCGTCCAGAAACCTCTAAAAAAGTCATAGGTTAGTATGTCATCCAAAATGTGATAAAAAAGTCATAGGTTAGTATGTCGTCCAGAAACACCTAAAAAAGTCATAGGTTAGCATGTCGTCCAAAGTATGATTAAAAAAAGTCATAGGTTAGCATGTCGTCCAGAAACCTCTAAAAAAGTCATAGGTTAGTATGTCATCCAAAATGTGATAAAAAAGTCATAGGTTAGTATGTCGTCCAGAAACACCTAAAAAGTCATAGGTTAGTATGTCGTCCAGAAACCCCTAAAAAAGTCATAGGTTAGTATGTCATCCAAAAACCTTTAAAAAAGTCATAGGTTAGTATGTCGTCCAAAATATGATAAAAAAGTCATAGGTTAGTATGTCGTCCAGAAACCCCTAAAAAAGTCATAGCTTAGTATGTCGTCCGAAATATGATTAAAAAGTCATAGGTTAGTATGTCGTCCAGAAACCTCTAAAAAAGTCATAGGTTAGTATGTCGTCCAGAAACCTCTAAAAAAGTCATAGGTTAGTATGTCGTCCAAAATGTGATAAAAAAGTCATAGGTTAGTATGTTGTCCAAAATGTGATAAAAAAGTCATAGGTTAGTATGTCGTCCAGAAACCCCTAAAAAAGTCATAGGTTAGTATGTCGTCCAGAAACCCCTAAAAAAGTCATAGGTTAGTATGTCGTCCAAAATGTGATGAAAAAGTCATAGGTTAGTATGTCATCCAAAAACCTTTAAAAAAGTCATAGGTTAGTATGTCGTCCAAAATGTGATGAAAAAGTCATAGGTTAGTATGTCGTACAGAAACCCCTAAAAAAGTCATAGGTTAGTATGTCGTCCAGAAACACCTAAAAAAGTCATAGGTTAGTATGTCGTCCAAAATGTGATAAAAAAGTCATAGGTTAGTATGTCGTCCAGAAACACCTAAAAAAGTCATAGGTTAGTATGTCGTCCAAAATATGATTAAAAAGTCATAGGTTAGTATGTCGTCCAGAAACCCCTAAAAAAGTCATAGCTTAGTATGTCGTCCGAAATATGATTAAAAAGTCATAGGTTAGTATGTCGTCCAGAAACCTCTAAAAAAGTCATAGGTTAGTATGTCGTCCAGAAACCTCTAAAAAAGTCATAGGTTAGTATGTCGTCCAAAATGTGATAAAAAAGTCATAGGTTAGTATGTTGTCCAAAATGTGATAAAAAAGTCATAGGTTAGTATGTCGTCCAGAAACCCCTAAAAAAGTCATAGGTTAGTATGTCGTCCAGAAACCCCTAAAAAAGTCATAGGTTAGTATGTCGTCCAAAATGTGATGAAAAAGTCATAGGTTAGTATGTCATCCAAAAACCTTTAAAAAAGTCATAGGTTAGTATGTCGTCCAAAATGTGATGAAAAAGTCATAGGTTAGTATGTCGTACAGAAACCCCTAAAAAAGTCATAGGTTAGTATGTCGTCCAGAAACACCTAAAAAAGTCATAGGTTAGTATGTCGTCCAAAATGTGATAAAAAAGTCATAGGTTAGTATGTCGTCCAGAAACACCTAAAAAAGTCATAGGTTAGTATGTCGTCCAAAATATGATTAAAAAGTCATAGGTTAGTATGTCGTCCAAAATGTGATAAAAAAGTCATAGGTTAGTATGTCGTCCAAAATATGATAAAAAAGTAACAGGTTAGTATGTCGTCGAGAAACTCCTAAAAAAGTCATAGGTTAGTATGTCGTCCAGAAACACCTAAAAAAGTCATAGGTTAGTATGTCGTCCAAAATATGATTGAAAAGTCATAGTATGTCGTCCAAAATATGATTAAAAAGTCATAGGTTAGTATGTCGTCCAAATAATGATAAAAAAGTCATAGGTTAGTATGTCGTCCAAAATATGATAAAAAAGTCATAGGTAAGTATGTCGTCCAGAAACCTCTAAAAAAGTCATAGGTTAGTATGTCGTCCAGAAACACCTAAAAAAGTCATAGGTTAGTATGTCGTCCAAAATATGATAAAAAAGTCATAGGTTAGTATGTCGTCCAAAATGTGATAAAAGAGTCACAGGTCAGTATGTCGTCCAGAAACACCTAAAAAAGTCATAGGTTAGCATGTCGTCCAAAGTATGATTAAAAAAAGTCATAGGTTAGCATGTCGTCCAGAAACCTCTAAAAAAGTCATAGGTTAGTATGTCGTCCAGAATATGGTAAAAAAAAAGTCATAGGTTAGTATGTCGTCCAGAAACACCTAAAAAGTCATAGGTTAGTATGTCGTCCAGAAACACCTAAAAAAGTCATAGGTTAGTATGTCGTCCAAAAACCTTTAAAAAAGTCATAGGTTAGTATGTCGTCCAAAATATGATAAAAAAGTCATAGGTTAGTATGTCGTCCAGAATATGGTAAAAAGTAAGTCATAGGTCAGTATGTCGTCCAAAGTATGATTAAAAAAAGTCATAGGTTAGCATGTCGTCCAGAAACCTCTAAAAAAGTCATAGGTTAGTATGTCATCCAAAATGTGATAAAAAAGTCATAGGTTAGTATGTCGTCCAGAAACACCTAAAAAAGTCATAGGTTAGCATGTCGTCCAAAGTATGATTAAAAAAAGTCATAGGTTAGCATGTCGTCCAGAAACCTCTAAAAAAGTCATAGGTTAGTATGTCATCCAAAATGTGATAAAAAAGTCATAGGTTAGTATGTCGTCCAGAAACACCTAAAAAGTCATAGGTTAGTATGTCGTCCAGAAACCCCTAAAAAAGTCATAGGTTAGTATGTCATCCAAAAACCTTTAAAAAAGTCATAGGTTAGTATGTCGTCCAAAATATGATAAAAAAGTCATAGGTTAGTATGTCGTCCAGAAACCCCTAAAAAAGTCATAGCTTAGTATGTCGTCCGAAATATGATTAAAAAGTCATAGGTTAGTATGTCGTCCAGAAACCTCTAAAAAAGTCATAGGTTAGTATGTCGTCCAGAAACCTCTAAAAAAGTCATAGGTTAGTATGTCGTCCAAAATGTGATAAAAAAGTCATAGGTTAGTATGTCGTCCAGAAACCCCTAAAAAAGTCATAGGTTAGTATGTCGTCCAGAAACCCCTAAAAAAGTCATAGGTTAGTATGTCGTCCAAAATGTGATGAAAAAGTCATAGGTTAGTATGTCATCCAAAAACCTTTAAAAAAGTCATAGGTTAGTATGTCGTCCAAAATGTGATGAAAAAGTCATAGGTTAGTATGTCGTACAGAAACCCCTAAAAAAGTCATAGGTTAGTATGTCGTCCAGAAACACCTAAAAAAGTCATAGGTTAGTATGTCGTCCAAAATGTGATAAAAAAGTCATAGGTTAGTATGTCGTCCAGAAACACCTAAAAAAGTCATAGGTTACTATGTCGTCCAAAATATGATTAAAAAGTCATAGGTTAGTATGTCGTCCAAAATGTGATAAAAAAGTCATAGGTTAGTATGTCGTCCAAAATATGATTAAAAAGTCATAGGTTAGTATGTCGTCCAGAATATGGTAAAAAAAAAGTCATAGGTTAGTATGTCGTCCAGAAACACCTAAAAAGTCATAGGTTAGTATGTCGTCCAGAAACACCTAAAAAAGTCATAGGTTAGTATGTCGTCCAGAAACCCCTAAAAAAGTCATAGGTTAGTATGTCATCCAAAAACCTTTAAAAAAGTCATAGGTTAGTATGTCGTCCAAAATATGATAAAAAAGTCATAGGTTAGTATGTCGTCCAGAATATGGTAAAAAGTAAGTCATAGGTTAGTATGTCGTCCAGAATATGGTAAAAAGTAAGTCATAGGTCAGTATGTCGTCCAGAAACCCCTAAAAAAGTCATAGGTTAGTATGTCGTCCAAAATATCATAAAAAAGTCATAGGTTAGTATGTCGTCCAGAAACACCTAAAAAAGTCATAGGTTAGTATGTCATCCAAAAACCTTTAAAAAAGTCATAGGTTAGTATGTCGTCCAAAATATGATAAAAAAGTCATAGGTTAGTATGTTGTCCAGAAACCCCTAAAAAAGTCATAGCTTAGTATGTCGTCCGAAATATGATTAAAAAGTCATAGGTTAGTATGTCGTCCAGAAACCTCTAAAAAAGTCATAGGTTAGTATGTCGTCCAGAAACCTCTAAAAAAGTCATAGGTTAGTATGTCGTCCAAAATGTGATAAAAAAGTCATAGGTTAGTATGTCGTCCAGAAACCTCTAAAAAAGTCATAGGTTAGTATGTCGTCCAAAATGTGATAAAAAAGTCATAGGTTAGTATGTCGTCCAGAAACCCCTAAAAAAGTCATAGGTTAGTATGTCGTCCAGAAACCCCTAAAAAAGTCATAGGTTAGTATGTCGTCCAAAATGTGATAAAAAAGTCATAGGTTAGTATGTCGTCCAGAAACACCTAAAAAAGTCATAGGTTAGTATGTCGTCCAAAATATGATTAAAAAGTCATAGGTTAGTATGTCGTCCAAAATGTGATAAAAAAGTCATAGGTTAGTATGTCGTCCAAAATATGATTAAAAAGTCATAGGTTAGTATGTCGTCCAAAATGTGATAAAAAAGTCATAGGTTAGTATGTCGTCCAGAAACCTTTAAAAAAGTCATAGGTTAGTATGTCGTCCAGAATATGGTAAAAAAAAAGTCATAGGTTAGTATGTCGTCCAAAATGTGATAAAAAAGTCATAGGTTAGTATGTCGCCCAGAAACCTCTAAAAAAGTCATAGGTTAGTATGTCGTCCAAAATATAATAAAAAAGTCATAGGTTAGTATGTCGTCCAAAATATGATTAAAAAGTCATAGGTTAGTATGTCGTCTAAAAACTGATAAAAAAGTCATAGGTTAGTATGTCGTCCAAAATATAATAAAAAAGTCATAGGTTAGTATGTCGTCCAGAAACCCCTAAAAAAGTCATAGGTTAGTATGTCGTCGAGAAACCCCTAAAAAAGTCGTAGGTTAGTATGTCGTCGAGAAACCCCTAAAAAAGTCGTAGGTTAGTATGTCGTCGAGAAACCCCTAAAAAAGTCGTAGGTTAGTATGTCGTCCAAAATATGATAAAAAAGTCATAGGTTAGTATGTCGTCCAGAAACCCCTAAAAAAGTCATAGGTTAGCATGTCGTCCAAAGTATGATTAAAAAAAGTCATAGGTTAGCATGTCGTCCAGAAACACCTAAAAAGTCATAGGTTAGTATGTCGTCCAGAAACCCCTAAAAAAGTCATAGGTTAGTATGTCGTCCAGAAACACCTAAAAAAGTCATAGGTTAGTATGTCATCCAAAAACCTTTAAAAAAGTCATAGGTTAGTATGTCGTCCAAAATATGATAAAAAAGTCATAGGTTAGTATGTCGTCCAGAAACCCCTAAAAAAGTCATAGCTAAGTATGTCGTCCGAAATATGATTAAAAAGTCATAGGTTAGTATGTCGTCCAGAAACCTCTAAAAAAGTCATAGTTTAGTATGTCGTCCAGAAACCTCTAAAAAAGTCATAGGTTAGTATGTCGTCCAAAATGTGATAAAAAAGTCATAGGTTAGTATGTCGTCCAAAATGTGATAAAAAAGTCATAGGTTAGTATGTCGTCCAGAAACCTCTAAAAAAGTCATAGGTTAGTATGTCGTCCAGAAACCTCTAAAAAAGTCATAGGTTAGTATGTCGTCCAGAAACACCTAAAAAAGTCATAGGTTAGTATGTCGTCCAGAAACCCCTAAAAAAGTCATAGGTTAGTATGTCGTCCAAAATATGATTGAAAAGTCATAGTATGTCGTCCAAAATATGATTAAAAAGTCATAGGTTAGTATGTTGTCCAAATAATGATAAAAAAGTCATAGGTTAGTATGTCGTCCAAAATATGATAAAAAAGTCATAGGTTAGTATGTCGTCCAGAAACACCTAAAAAAGTCATAGGTTAGTATGTCGTCCAGAAACCCCTAAAAAAGTCATAGGTTAGTATGTCGTCCAAAATATGATTGAAAAGTCATAGTATGTCGTCCAAAATATGATTAAAAAGTCATAGGTTAGTATGTTGTCCAAATAATGATAAAAAAGTCATAGGTTAGTATGTCGTCCAAAATATGATAAAAAAGTCATAGGTAAGTATGTCGTCCAGAAACCTCTAAAAAAGTCATAGGTTAGTATGTCGTCCAGAAACACCTAAAAAAGTCATAGGTTAGTATGTCGTCCAAAATATGATAAAAAAGTCATAGGTTAGTATGTCGTCCAGACACCTCTAAAAAAGTCATAGGTTAGTATGTCGTCCAAAATGTGATAAAAAAGTCATAGGTTAGTATGTCGTCCAGAAACACCTAAAAAAGTCATAGGTTAGTATGTCGTCCAAAATATGATAAAAAAGTCATAGGTTAGTATGTCGTCCAGAATATGGTAAAAAGTAAGTCATAGGTTAGTATGTCGTCCAAAATGTGATAAAAAAGTCACAGGTCAGTATGTCGTCCAGAAACACCTAAAAAAGTCATAGGTTAGCATGTCGTCCAAAGTATGATTAAAAAAAGTCATAGGTTAGCATGTCGTCCAGAAACCTCTAAAAAAGTCATAGGTTAGTATGTCGTCCAGAAACACCTAAAAAAGTCATAGGTTAGTATGTCGTCCAGAATATGGTAAAAAAAAAGTCATAGGTTAGTGTGTCATCCAAAATATGATAAAAAAGTCATAGGTTAGTATGTCGTCCAAAATATGATAAAAAAGTCATAGGTTAGTATGTCGTCCAGAAACCTCTAAAAAAGTCATAGGTTAGTATGTCGTCCAGAAACACCTAAAAAAGTCATAGGTTAGTATGTCGTCCAAAATATGATAAAAAAGTCATAGGTTAGTATGTCGTCCAAAATGTGATAAAAAAGTCACAGGTCAGTATGTCGTCCAGAAACACCTAAAAAAGTCATAGGTTAGCATGTCGTCCAAAGTATGATTAAAAAAAGTCATAGGTTAGCATGTCGTCCAGAAACCTCTAAAGAAGTCATAGGTTAGTATGTCATCCAAAATGTGATAAAAAAGTCATAGGTTAGTATGTCGTCCAGAAACACCTAAAAAAGTCATAGGTTAGTATGTCGTCCAAAATATGATAAAAAAGTCATAGGTTAGTATGTCGTCCAAAATGTGATAAAAAAGTCACAGGTCAGTATGTCGTCCAGAAACACCTAAAAAAGTCATAGGTTAGCATGTCGTCCAAAGTATGATTAAAAAAAGTCATAGGTTAGCATGTCGTCCAGAAACCTCTAAAAAAGTCATAGGTTAGTATGTCGTCCAAAATGTGATAAAAAAGTCATAGGTTAGTATGTCGTCCAGAAACACCTAAAAAGTCATAGGTTAGTATGTCGTCCAAAATATGATAAAAAAGTCATAGGTTAGTATGTCGTCCAGACACCTCTAAAAAAGTCATAGGTTAGTATGTCGTCCAAAATGTGATAAAAAAGTCATAGGTTAGTATGTCGTCCAGAAACACCTAAAAAAGTCATAGGTTAGTATGTCGTCCAAAATATGATAAAAAAGTCATAGGTTAGTATGTCGTCCAGAATATGGTAAAAAGTAAGTCATAGGTTAGTATGTCGTCCAAAATGTGATAAAAAAGTCACAGGTCAGTATGTCGTCCAGAAACACCTAAAAAAGTCATAGGTTAGCATGTCGTCCAAAGTATGATTAAAAAAAGTCATAGGTTAGCATGTCGTCCAGAAACCTCTAAAAAAGTCATAGGTTAGTATGTCGTCCAAAATGTGATAAAAAAGTCATAGGTTAGTATGTCGTCCAGAAACACCTAAAAAAGTCATAGGTTAGTATGTCGTCCAGAATATGGTAAAAAAAAAGTCATAGGTTAGTATGTCATCCAAAATATGATAAAAAAGTCATAGGTTAGTATGTCGTCCAAAATATGATAAAAAAGTCATAGGTTAGTATGTCGTCCAGAAACCTCTAAAAAAGTCATAGGTTAGTATGTCGTCCAGAAACACCTAAAAAAGTCATAGGTTAGCATGTCGTCCAAAATGTGATAAAAAAGTCATAGGTTAGTATGTCGTCCAGAAACACCTAAAAAAGTCATAGGTTAGTATGTCATCCAAAATATGATAAAAAAGTCATAGGTTAGTATGTCGTCCAAAATGTGATAAAAAAGTCACAGGTCAGTATGTCGTCCAGAAACACCTAAAAAAGTCATAGGTTAGCATGTCGTCCAAAGTATGATTAAAAAAAGTCATAGGTTAGCATGTCGTCCAGAAACCTCTAAAAAAGTCATAGGTTAGTATGTCATCCAAAATGTGATAAAAAAGTCATAGGTTAGTATGTCGTCCAGAAACACCTAAAAAAGTCATAGGTTAGTATGTCGTCCAAAATATGATAAAAAAGTCATAGGTTAGTATGTCGTCCAAAATGTGATAAAAAAGTCACAGGTCAGTATGTCGTCCAGAAACACCTAAAAAAGTCATAGGTTAGCATGTCGTCCAAAGTATGATTAAAAAAAGTCATAGGTTAGCATGTCGTCCAGAAACCTCTAAAAAAGTCATAGGTTAGTATGTCGTCCAAAATGTGATAAAAAAGTCATAGGTTAGTATGTCGTCCAGAAACACCTAAAAAGTCATAGGTTAGTATGTCGTCCAGAAACACCTAAAAAAGTCATAGGTTAGTATGTCATCCAAAAACCTTTAAAAAAGTCATAGGTTAGTATGTCGTCCAAAATATGATAAAAAAGTCATAGGTTAGTATGTCGTCCAGAAACACCTAAAAAAGTCATAGGTTAGCATGTCGTCCAAAGTATGATTAAAAAAAGTCATAGGTTAGCATGTCGTCCAGAAACCTCTAAAAAAGTCATAGGTTAGTATGTCGTCCAGAAACACCTAAAAAAGTCATAGGTTAGTATGTCATCCAAAAACCTTTAAAAAAGTCATAGGTTAGTATGTCGTCCAAAATATGATAAAAAAGTCATAGGTTAGTATGTCGTCCAGAAACCCCTAAAAAAGTCATAGCTTAGTATGTCGTCCGAAATATGATTAAAAAGTCATAGGTTAGTATGTCGTCCAGAAACCTCTAAAAAAGTCATAGGTTAGTATGTCGTCCAAAATGTTATAAAAAAGTCATAGGTTAGTATGTCGTCCAAAATATGATAAAAAAGTCATAGGTTAGTATGTCGTCCAGAAACCCCTAAAAAAGTCATAGCTTAGTATGTCGTCCAGAAACCTCTAAAAAAGTCATAGGTTAGTATGTCGTCCAGAAACACCTAAAAAAGTCATAGGTTAGTATGTCATCCAAAAACCTTTAAAAAAGTCATAGGTTAGTATGTCGTCCAAAATGTGACAAAAAGTCATAGGTTAGTATGTCGTCCAAAATGTGACAAAAAGTCATAGGTTAGTATGTCGTCCGAAATATGATTAAAAAGTCATAGGTTAGTATGTCGTCCAGAAACCTCTAAAAAAGTCATAGGTTAGTATGTCGTCCAGAAACCTCTAAAAAAGTCATAGGTTAGTATGTCGTCCAAAATGTGACAAAAAGTCACAGGTCAGTATGTCGTCCAGAAACACCTAAAAAAGTCATAGGTTAGCATGTCGTCCAAAGTATGATTAAAAAAAGTCATAGGTTAGCATGTTGTCCAGAAACCTCTAAAAAAGTCATAGGTTAGTATGTCGTCCAAAATGTGATAAAAAAGTCATAGGTTAGTATGTCGTCCAAAGTATGATTAAAAAAGTCATAGGTTAGCATGTCGTCCAAAATGTGACAAAAAGTCATAGGTTAGTATGTCGTCCAAAATGTGACAAAAAGTCATAGGTTAGTATGTCGTCCGAAATATGATTAAAAAGTCATAGGTTAGTATGTCGTCCAAAATGTGACAAAAAGTCATAGGTTAGTATGTCGTCCGAAATATGATTAAAAAGTCATAGGTTAGTATGTCGTCCAGAAACCTCTAAAAAAGTCATAGGTTAGTATGTCGTCCAGAAACCTCTAAAAAAGTCATAGGTTAGTATGTCGTCCAAAATGTGACAAAAAGTCACAGGTCAGTATGTCGTCCAGAAACACCTAAAAAAGTCATAGGTTAGCATGTCGTCCAAAGTATGATTAAAAAAAGTCATAGGTTAGCATGTTGTCCAGAAACCTCTAAAAAAGTCATAGGTTAGTATGTCGTCCAAAATGTGATAAAAAAGTCATAGGTTAGTATGTCGTCCAAAGTATGATTAAAAAAGTCATAGGTTAGCATGTCGTCCAAAATGTGACAAAAAGTCATAGGTTAGTATGTCGTCCAAAATGTGACAAAAAGTCATAGGTTAGTATGTCGTCCGAAATATGATTAAAAAGTCATAGGTTAGTATGTCGTCCAAAATGTGATAAAAAAGTCATAGGTTAGTATGTCGTCCAAAGTATGATTAAAAAAGTCATAGGTTAGCATGTCGTCCAGAATATGGTAAAAAAAAAAAGTCATAGGTTAGCATGTCGTCCAAAATGTGACAAAAAGTCATAGGTTAGTATGTCGTCCAAAATGTGACAAAAAGTCATAGGTTAGTATGTCGTCCGAAATATGATTAAAATGTCATAGGTTAGTATGTCGTCCAGAAACCTCTAAAAAAGTCATAGGTTAGTATGTCGTCCAAAAACCTTTAAAAAAGTCATAGGTTAGTATGTCGTCCAAAATATGATAAAAAAGTCATAGGTTAGTATGTCGTCCAAAATATGATAAAAAAGTCATAGGTTAGTATGTCGTCCGAAATATGATTAAAATGTCATAGGTTAGTATGTCGTCCAGAAACACCTAAAAAAGTCATAGGTTAGTATGTCATCCAAAAACCTTTAAAAAAGTCATAGGTTAGTATGTCGTCCAAAATATGATAAAAAAGTCATAGGTTAGTATGTCGTCCAGAAACCTCTAAAAAAGTCATAGGTTAGTATGTCGTCCAGAAACCTCTAAAAAAGTCATAGCTTAGTATGTCGTCCAAAATGTGACAAAAAGTCATAGGTTAGTATGTCGTCCGAAATATGATTAAAAAGTCATAGGTTAGTATGTCGTCCAAAATGTGACAAAAAGTCATAGGTTAGTATGTCGTCCAAAATGTGACAAAAAGTCACAGGTCAGTATGTCGTCCAGAAACACCTAAAAAAGTCATAGGTTAGCATGTCGTCCAAAGTATGATTAAAAAAAGTCATAGGTTAGCATGTCGTCCAAAGTATGATTAAAAAAAGTCATAGGTTAGCATGTTGTCCAGAAACCTCTAAAAAAGTCATAGGTTAGTATGTCGTCCAAAATGTGATAAAAAAGTCATAGGTTAGTATGTCGTCCAAAGTATGATTAAAAAAGTCATAGGTTAGCATGTCGTCCAGAATATGGTAAAAAAAAAAAAGTCATAGGTTAGTATGTCGTCCAAAATATGGTAAAAAAGTCATAGGTTCGTATGTCGTCCAAAATGTGACAAAAAGTCATAGGTTAGTATGTCGTCCAAAATGTGACAAAAAGTCATAGGTTAGTATGTCGTCCGAAATATGATTAAAATGTCATAGGTTAGTATGTCGTCCAGAAACCTCTAAAAAAGTCATAGGTTAGTATGTCGTCCAGAAACCTCTAAAAAAGTCATAGGTTAGTATGTCGTCCAAAATGTGACAAAAAGTCACAGGTCAGTATGTCGTCCAGAAACACCTAAAAAAGTCATAGGTTAGCATGTCGTCCAAAGTATGATTAAAAAAAGTCATAGGTTAGCATGTTGTCCAGAAACCTCTAAAAAAGTCATAGGTTAGTATGTCGTCCAAAATGTGATAAAAAAGTCATAGGTTAGTATGTCGTCCAAAGTATGATTAAAAAAGTCATAGGTTAGCATGTCGTCCAAAATGTGACAAAAAGTCATAGGTTAGTATGTCGTCCAAAATGTGACAAAAAGTCATAGGTTAGTATGTCGTCCAAAATATGGTAAAAAAGTCATAGGTTCGTATGTCGTCCAAAATGTGACAAAAAGTCATAGGTTAGTATGTCGTCCAAAATATGATAAAAAATTCACAGTATGTCGTCCAAAATATGGTAAAAAAGTCATAGGTTCGTATGTCGTCCAAAATGTGACAAAAAGTCATAGGTTAGTATGTCGTCCAAAATATGATAAAAAAGTCACAGTATGTCGTCCAAAATGTGATAAAAAAGTCATAAGTTAGTATGTCGTCCAAAATGTGACAAAAAGTCATAGGTTAGTATGTCGTCCGAAATATGATTAAAATGTCATAGGTTAGTATGTCGTCCAGAAACCTCTAAAAAAGTCATAGGTTAGTATGTCGTCCAGAAACCTCTAAAAAAGTCATAGGTTAGTATGTCGTCCAAAATATGATTAAAAAGTCATAGGTTAGTATGTCGTCCAAAATATGATAAAAAAGTCATAGGTTAGTATGTCGTCCAAAATGTGACAAAAAGTCATAGGTTAGTATGTCGTCCAAAATATGATAAAAAAGTCATAGGTTAGTATGTCGTCCAGAATATGGTAAAAAGTAAGTCATAGGTTAGTATGTCGTCCAGAATATGGTAAAAAAAAAAGTCATAAGTTAGTATGTGGTCCAGAAACTCTTAATAAAGTTATAGGTTAGTATGTCGTCCAGAAACCCCTACAAAAGTCATAGGTTAGTATGTCGTCCAAAATATGATTAAAAAGTCATAGGTTAGTATGTCGTCCAAAAACCTCTAAAAAAGTCATAGGTTAGTATGTCGTCCAGAAACCTCTAAAAAAGTCATAGGTTAGTATGTCGTCCAGAAACCTCTAAAAAAGTCATAGACATTTGTAAACTAGCTTTGTGTTTTAAGTGTGCTGTTCTGTAACATTGGGGAATAATCCATAGTTCCTTCGGTGCATTCCATGTCTTTAAAGTTTAGTGCAAATCTGACGAAACAAAACAGAAAGAAAAACAAACAAACCAAGGAAATCATAAGGCAACAATTATAAATATATCAAAAATAGTCATTAGAGAGCTATCTTCATTACAAAAAAGGTACAAAACTTTTGTCCTACTTTTGTATGCCATCCAGAAACCCCTTAATAAAGTCATAGGTTAGTATGTCGTCCATAATATGATAAAAAAGTCATAGGTTAGTATGTCGTCCAAAATATGATTGAGAAGTCATATGTTAGTATGTTGTCCAGAAACCCCTTAATAAAGTCACAGGTTAGTATGTCGTCCAAAATGTGATAAAAAAGTCACAGGTCAGTATGTCGTCCAGAAACACCTAAAAAAGTCATAGGTTAGCATGTCGTCCAAAGTATGATTAAAAAAAGTCATAGGTTAGCATGTCGTCCAGAAACCTCTAAAAAAGTCATAGGTTAGTATGTCGTCCAAAATGTGATAAAAAAGTCATAGGTTAGCATGTCGTCCAGAATATGGTAAAAAAAAAAGTCATAGGTTAGTATGTCGTCCAAAATATGATAAAAAAGTCATAGGTTAGTATGTCGTCCAGAATATGGTAAAAAAGTCATAGGTTCGTATGTCGTCCAAAATGTGACAAAAAGTCATAGGTTAGTATGTCGTCCAAAATGTGATAAAAAAGTCATAGGTTAGTATGTCGTCCAGAATATGGTAAAAAAGTCATAAGTTAGTATGTCGTCCAAAATGTGACAAAAAGTCATAGGTTAGTATGTCGTCCGAAATATGATTAAAAAGTCATAGGTTAGTATGTCGTCCAGAAACCTCTAAAAAAGTCATAGGTTAGTATGTCGTCCAGAAACCTCTAAAAAAGTCATAGGTTAGTATGTCGTCCAGAAACACCTAAAAAAGTCATAGGTTAGTATGTCGTCCAAAATATGATTAAAAAGTCATAGGTTAGTATGTCGTCCAAAGTATGATTAAAAAAAGTCATAGGTTAGCATGTCGTCCAGAATATGGTAAAAAAAAAAGTCATAAGTTAGTATGTCGTCCAGAAACCTCTAAAAAAGTCATAGGTTAGTATGTCGTCCAGAAACCTCTAAAAAAGTCATAGGTTCGTATGTCGTCCAAAATGTGACAAAAAGTCATAGGTTAGTATGTCGTCCAAAATGTGATAAAAAAGTCATAAGTTAGTATGTCGTCCAAAATGTGACAAAAAGTCATAGGTTAGTATGTCGTCCGAAATATGATTAAAAAGTCATAGGTTAGTATGTCGTCCAGAAACCTCTAAAAAAGTCATAGGTTAGTATGTCGTCCAGAAACCTCTAAAAAAGTCATAGGTTAGTATGTCGTCCAGAAACACCTAAAAAAGTCATAGGCTATGTCGTCCAGAAACACCTAAAAAAGTCATAGGTTAGTATGTCGTCCAAAATATGATTAAAAAGTCATAGGTTAGTATGTCGTCCAAAGTATGATTAAAAAAAGTCATAGGTTAGCATGTCGTCCAGAAACACCTAAAAAAGTCATAGGTTAGTATGTCGTCCAAAATATGATAAAAAAGTCATAGGTTAGTATGTCGTCCAGAAACCTCTACAAAAGTCATAGGTTAGTATGTCGTCCAAAATATGATAAAAAAGTCATAGGTTAGTATGTCGTCCAAAAACCTCTAAAAAAGTCATAGGTTAGTATGTCGTCCAGAAACACCTAAAAAAGTCATAGGTTAGTATGTCGTCCAAAATATCATAAAAAAGTCATAGGTTAGTATGTCGTCCAGAAACCTCTAAAAAAGTCATAGACATTTGTAAACTAGCTTTGTGTTTTAAGTGTGCTGTTCTGTAACATTGGGGAATAATCCATAGTTCCTTCGGTGCATTCCATGTCTTTAAAGTTTAGTGCAAATCTGACGAAACAAAACAGAAAGAAAAACAAACAAACCAAGGAAATCATAAGGCAACAATTATAAATATATCAAAAATAGTCATTAGAGAGCTATCTTCATTACAAAAAAGGTACAAAACTTTTGTCCTACTTTTGTATGTCATCCAGAAACCCCTTAATAAAGTCACAGGTTAGTATGTCGTCCATAATATGATAAAAAAGTCATAGGTTAGTATGTCGTCCAAAATGTGACAAAAAGTCATAGGTTAGTATGTTGTCCAGAATATGGTAAAAAAGCATAGTACATTACAGCATGTGATAAAAATGTCAGAACATATTTTCTCGACACTCTCATGACATTCGTATAGTTTAATCAAACAAACCACAGCTAGTTTTTTCATGGTAATGCTGCACACCTGGTTAATAGACCCTGGAATAAGCCGCTCCATCTCAGGCCCTTCACCAGTATCCTGTCCTTCACCTGAGTAGAGACACAAGACACAATGTTTAAATCTCTTACAGTGAGCCACTTTAACCTGTTGTGAATGTCCTTTATATACTTATATCTGCATGACACTTTAAAAAAAGATGATAGAATCAGGACAATATTCAAGTCTCACTTGAGCCTCTGTAATTTGTAAAGTCTTTTTGGATGTTAGTAGAATTATTAAGATGGAAATACAGTTTCAATTCTGACAGTGGGATGAATTACATAATTGTCATGTTCACAGTTTTTTTTGTTTTACAGGCGCAGTGTTTGTGTTCCCCCCCGAGACACTACTCCCAGAGCGGCCATGCAGTGAAGGAGTGACCTATGTGAATATTCCCGTTAGTCCAACATCAAAGAAGCAACTCAACTACATGGAGCTGGAGCTGCAGGAGCCAGGGCCTGGCGCCCGAGGGCCCGTCGCACATCTACCAGCTCAGAGTAAGTGTGCGTCTGGAATAACCTCTGATCTCCGTACAGTTTTATCTTTCATATATTAATCGTGCTGCATTTTTACCTTAATCAAACAGCGGCCATGTTGTACAGTCGTGGAGGCAAACGCCACCTGTGGAGAGAAAAAGTCTTTTAGATAATAGGAAGCTTCATTAACTCATTTAAAACATTGGAACTTAAGAATACTAACAGCAAACGTAATGGACCAGTGCCCTGTTCATTAGAGCACTTCAATTCTAAAGGTGATCTTTAAAGATTAGATTGTGCTTCTAATGAAAGTATTAAATTGTAAGTAATACGACCTCCGCTTTGTGCTTATTGTATTTCTTCTCATTGTGTAACAGACTTATTTCTAAGATTTGTGAACCAGCAGTTTTCTATTTAATGCATTGTTCTGTTCAAATCATGCAGACAGATACGAGAGAGCTTCATTTTAGAAACACCAGGATATCGATACCAAGCAAAAGAGGAAACATGATTGTGTAATTCCATTTTACTCCATCAAGAGTTACAGGAATCGCTCGCAAACGATTGAGTTGATGACGTCGTTGCACTAAAGGACAGCTGAGTCCTTGTCATAGGAGACTCCGCAATGAGCTGTAATTGACAGACAAGTTGGCTATTAGCGTGTGTGCCCTCAGGAATACGAGGAACGCTCCGACATGAGAGGTTAACATGTGATGTCAGCAATACAGTTTATATCCCAGCCAGCGCTCTCATTAATTTGTCACCTGGGAGGAGGGGGGGTGTCCTATTGCCTCTGAAAAAGGGGGCATTCAGATCGCAGCTGTGAACTCACTGGCTCTAATGGGATCCTCCTCCAGGGACTGATAATGTGTTGTGAGGAGCTGGTTTGGATTTCCTTGACTTAATGTAACTGTGAAAGACATAATTCAAGCAGGAGGCAACAATATCATGACGTGAATTTATTGATATTCATATGCTGCTGAGATTAAACCCTGACGTCTTGCTTATTTGAATTTCACATAAGGAAGGGCGCTGAATTATGGTAATGCTCGCGATGTGCATATGGAAGACAAGTGCATGAGGGGAATTTTAAAGGCTTCACTCGACTCATTTGCATATTCTTCTGATTTGCATGGTGACTCCCGGTCACGTACTTCAAGCAGTCGTGTTGACAGCGAGGGCAGAGATCCACTTCTCTCTGAACCCTGTGTCACCTTTGTTTGGAAATTTGACAGTCAAAAATTCTAGATTTTTTAAAAAGATGATTCAGCAATGTCACCGTCATTTTATCTTCTTAATCAAGTGCAACAATGGAACGTGTGAATGACGACAAATGTTTGCAATAAAAAATCAGAGTTAGGTGCTTAAATTTTAAAGCTCGTCTATATGAGATGTTACAGGACAGGTGCTTGAAGCATCCACAAAAGGAAAAACACCTCAAATACACAATGATCTCAAATAAAACAGCAACTGGTTTGTCTACGTTTTCACAAATGACGGCTCCCTTGACAACAGTAACTATTCAACGACAACATCAAGGTACTAAACGGTTGCTAGTGTTAGCTTAGCACAGCCTCGTAACTGTTTAATATTGTACAGACACGAGTGGTATCAAGCCTCTCCCAACGCTGCAAGAAAGCAAATAATTGCATTTTGCTGAACTAAACTTTTTAAGTGATGAAATGATCCGTTAACTATGTGCTGCCCAAAGAGAAAGATGGATATTGAAATAAACATCTTTCAAGAGAATATTTTTGTGTCTTGACAGGGAAGAGTTCTACCAAGTACGCCCAGATTGACATCACTGCCACAGAGACTGCCCACAAAGTCGGAACGCAGCATGCTCTAGGTCGGCAGGAGGGCCTGCACACTCTGGAGCTGAGAAGAAAGGGGACGCCCCATTGACTTTCTTCATCACTGAGCTGTTGATCCTAGCAGGATGTTTCTGCCAGAGACTGGCTCACCATGTCGAACTATTCAAGAAGTATGACTCTGAGGGGTTTTTGTCTGATCCTCTGTTCCATCCAAAGATCCTGAGATTTAACTGTCAGTCGATGGAAAACAACAGAGACGCAAAGTTGCCTCCACCACCTTGCAAATGCCATCTGCCAAAAGTCAATTTTTTCAGACCTGTTTCTGCATTCACACGGCAATAAAAAGATGGCGCCTCCTCTGAAAAGTCTGACACAGGATCAGGAGCAACATTTCAATCTTGGTCTGCTTTGGGGACTTAGACATCTCATTAAGTGGAATTATGTCAGCGCCAGAGCCTCAGGCAAACTTGGAAGAAGTGCGAGTCCTGAGCTGAGTCACCGGCCCTGATAAACCCCCACTGAGGCATTTCACAGTTTACTCAGACCATCACCAATAACACACAGTGTGCTGTTTTTGTTCTTGTTTGGGAGAACGAGACACAGTGGTGGCAGGAGAGAAAAGAGACATTTGTCTCATTAGGAGTTCACACTCACTTATTCCTCACTGATCAGTAATTCCACAATCAGCTGCCAGAACTCTTAAATATAATCAAATTTAGGTCAAAACTGTTCATCCAGTCTTACTCAGAAAACTGCACATTCAGACTAGTTCACTGTTAAAAAGATTCAAGTTAGACCAGGCTAATTAACGGCTCTGCAGAATTTCCATATTGCGCACAGTGACTTTTGTTTGCCTGAGAGTAAGAAATGGATTTGATTTATCACATGAACAGAATATCAATGCTGCTATTGTTTTTTTTTTGCCTTCAGTTTTCATATGCTCTTCATAAATAATGCAAAGCCGAGCGGATGGTGAAGTCTCTGGATATTTTAAAATACTCTATAATAACAGACGTTTCCTAAAAATGCCACTCTTGGTTATTGTTGCTAAATAATGCAGTTGAATTTGTATTTAATTAATTTTTTAATTAATTGGGGTTAAAATCTCATCCTTTGTACTAATATTCCTTATTTTCTTTGCACCGAGGCATTTTTTTATGAAATCTCATAAATGATAACGTAAGTTGGTTTGTGTTTAGAGGTTTTTTTTCTCTCCTATTCTATTTTGACATTTGTAAATATGTTCTTTCTATTTAGGTGATGTGGATTGTACATTGCAAAATATACATAAGACAATGTATGTACAGTAAAGCGCTATTTTGTTTCTGTAAATTATTTGTAACTTTAACTACTGCTTTGACGTGTGTTCAGTTATAAACCAGTATAAGGTGCCAAATAAAACAAATTTACAAATATTTGTTATGGTTTTCTTTTAGACTATTATGCACAATATGCAGGTAATGTGACATTAGTGAACATTTGGGCTAAAAAATAAATGCAATTAAAAAGCTACTATAACTTGATTCAATTCCTCATTTCAAGTAAAACAGATGAATAAAAAGATTAAAATTCCCAATTAAGAGCCATTTCCTAGTTTGCCTTTGTATTTTGAAGGAAAAATGTAAGACTTCAAATGTTATATTCATTAACTTATGGGTGTGCCTGTTATTAGACACCCTCTGGTGGCCACAATAGACATAGATGTGTTGCCCAACATTATTTTTGAAAACATGAACAGTCTAATTTAGTTAGTATGTAAGATATTTGGTTATTTTGTCTGTTGTAGCAGTTAAGCTACCAAATTAAAGTTTAATGTGCCTGAGATGACACTAAATACTACTGAGTTATTTGGGATTGAAAGGAAATGCACATCAGACTAATTCAGATTTACTTAATGACCTTAAATGCAGGAGGCATAGCTTGATGATCCTTACCTCTCACTGGGCTTTCTTCTCATTTCTCTTCTAGTCCCATTGTTGAATACAGGAGGTAACAAACACCTGTGAATCAAAACACAAACGTTACCATTGTTGAGACTGTGGTACTCGGTGAGCGCGTACCTCGGACAAGACAACAGCCCTATCTAGCTGTGTTAAAGAAAGTGGGAAAAAAAGGCCTGGATCTGCTCTAACAAGTTCTTTGTTGGATCATGTCCTACCTCTCCAGAAAATTTCATGAAAATTGGTTTTAGCGCAATCCTGCTAACAAGCACATTAATGCTGATGAAAATAGCTTGGCGGAGGTAATCATTTTTGTAGTACCTCAGCTGCAGGATCTGTACGGACAGGGCCACAGGACCAGCGTCGACCAGCAGACACTTGGTTTGTAAGTGGAGTCAAAACGTGTTTACAGGGAATGGTCTTGAAGCACCAGTCTGGTCATGTGAGAAATCTGGAAGACAAAAAGTAGAATTTGCACATTAATTTCAAAGTGAGGTCCAAATCCAAAGCTTCCTCACATGGGGACTACTAATAGGAATTGTTCCTCTCCCACATAATCTCAAGATGGTGATGTATGGTCTGCCAGCTCTCAGAGAGACATGATTCGCATTGACTCGTCACACAGTCACTTGCACTGCGGACATTAACTTCACTGACCTGTTTCTTGGAAACTCATTTACTCATTAAATTTAGTTGGAGACTAGAAATAAAGCTTAATTGTCTGTCTCTGCAGTCAAATATTGATATAATAAATAAATGATGATAATGTCAGAGAAACTGGTGGCAGTAATTTAATTAATGAACTATGCAATGCCATAATCAGCTTGTAAGTAATTGCTGTGCCTGTTTTCAATGACAGAAACAGCAGTTTAGTTTTAGTCTGTTTTAATCTCGACACAGATCCCTCTCATAAAGTCCAAGTTTCCAGTGCAAGAGAGATCGTGTAGTGTGAACGTGGCCACTTGAGGGTTTAAACATTAGGCCTCTGCATTGAAGGGAGCTGGTCTCAGCTATGTTATAATAATAATAATAATATCACTGACACTCTAAAGCTTTGACAGGAAAATAAATCTAGATTTTTCTCTCTTGGACTTCAGGCTTGGTTTTGCACTTCTTGAGATTGACTAACCAGGACTCTTAATTTATCTAAAGGACTTAAAATCTATCTGGGGAATAGAAAGTTTCAGCGGCAAGAGTAAGTATATCGATAAATTATAAACAACCATAATATATTGGATACAATACACAGGCCTTGAGGCTTTACTTGCTAATATTGAATACATCACTCAAATGTTCACAGTGCAGGTTGAAACTGTGCGTGAACCCTGAAGGTAATAAAATCAACATGAGTCGAGAGTTCGAAATTTTGCAGCTCAACAGCTCTTATCTGCGGTCGACAGTCGCTCAGACCAGACAGCGAAAGAATTCAAGGGTTCTACTGCTGAAGGATTCATAAATATACGGAATATTAGAATTGTTTGAGTGTTTATAGCTAAAGCACATTGTGTTTGTCTACACTTGTGATTTAATTGCAGGTTATATCACATATTGTGACAAATTAATGCAGAACACCAGGTAATTTCATTTTCCTGCCTCTGTACAGTGGGTCCACCAAACACAGGCTGTACATGCTGTGTATAAAAATCCAGGATCACTCAGTTCTGTTCTCTGCACTGGTTTAATTATCTGAACTTCCGCTCACTCTGTTCTAAGAAAATTACATCTACTGAATAAGTAATTGGTATTTGCAAATCAAACTGTCTGCTCTGCTTTGTCAGAAAACAAATTCAAGCAACTCAAATCTGTTCAATTATTCATGGAGGGTCATTTTTTCCCCTCTCTACTTTTTAGTACTTCACTGACCTTGCTGCTCCTTTCATACGACTGAGAAATAAGGACTCAATTTCATAAATTATTCAAGAACCGTGAGAAAGGATTATTTTCAGGCAGTAGCACTTTTGGGCAAGACAAGAAAATGCTGTCACAAAGTGCATTAATAATTCTTCAAGAACATTAAATACATAATTGTTTGTTCAGATAAAAGTAATTGTTGAGCCTCAGTGACTGCTCAAGTGTCTCTGAAGTCAAATGACCATAACTTGACCTTTTTTCTTCACTCTTGTAATAAACCCTGTCTTCCTTACAGGACATTAAGTCAGAGGTCTGTTTTAGTAGAACGGGCTGGAAAAGCCTTGATACAAAGTCTTCAGGACTCGGCTCAGTCCCTACAAGAGCAATGAAACGACAATACTGAGACTCATTTGTAGGGTAAATGGCTGCCTTCAGATAAACATGTCTGAGGTAATGAATGTCAGGTGAGACTTTGTGTTACAGTTTGTTATTCTTCGATTTCATGTCCTTCTGGCGCATGAATGGAGTCATGAAAAAGGTTAAAAGATTTGTTTTGAGTTTCGAAACGACTTGCAAGCGTGTAACGTCACCAGTGTTGAGTCTAGCTTCACTAACTCTTGAGCTACGGCCTCTCGACGCGTGCACTGATGCTTGAACCTACAACCTCATGGCTTCTAAGTAAATGTTACGCTTCCACAAATAGCAGCTGATCGGTTTATCTGTCGGAAGTGATTTGTTGCAAATGGTCAAAGCCTGCAGGGTTTCCAAACGGCAACCCAATAAACTCCAGCCGTTGACCTTTTTGCTCTAGTCATCGGGCACTGGTCATTGGCCTTGTTCAGCCCAACTCGATTATGACCTCTAATGTCTCACACAAACTCACATAGAGCCTATTGCAGTCAGTGCCCAGGAGGCATCTCAAGAGGAAACATCTTAATCTTGTTCTCCCCCCCCCCAGTGCAGACTTCATTCTCTCTATGGTGCAGCGGCCCTCCTGCTTGATGCTTTGGGTTTTCTTTGTGTTGCTCATTTTCTCTTTCAAATGTGCTCATATGCTGATAATAGTCTTTTATAATTGTCTAATTATATCATAGTTTCATAAGACTCTAATATACCAGGCATTCAGCGTTGTTTAAGGACAGCTAGGGACACAGTCATCACCATTATCTCCACACGACGCAAAACTGTTCATCAGTGATATAACTGACACTGCAAGTGTTTTTCTCTTCAGATCAGTCTAAACTAATTTTATCCCCCCTTTTTTTTTTTTTTACAGTCTCAACATTATAAAGTAATATAGTATAAAAAAATCTATGGGTCTTTAAATATTGATTAAAGTTTGGTTGATTACCGTATCTGACAGCTAAATACCACTACTGATCACTACACCGAAGAGACTAACAATTTTTTTCTATGTAAAATGATTGAAAAGGAGACGATAACAGCTTTTGCGAGGATTACCAGGGTTTAAAATGTTCTGTCCTCGGCCAGATAACACCTTGACATACAGGATATATGAATGTAATCACTCCAGGCAACAAACTCTAACTCATTATCTGTTAAGCTGCTCCAGACTGTGCTTCCAATCTCTAGATATGATACACTCAGTTATTGCTTAAGGAGGGACTATCATCTATAAAATATTGATTGCACACTCTACTCAGGCTTGTAACGTATCTGAAATCATTCGTATAACGTCAAGAATTCCATGAAATCGACAGACAGCTTTTGTTTTTTACCGTGTGTTTGAAAATTCTGGAATATTTCAGTAAAACCACAGATGCTCCCTGACACATGGGGTGAGTTGCTGTTCGTTTGGGTGTGAGTTACATAACGCACCAAATGGGGACTGTTTTTTCTCTTTAGGCACTTAACAACAACGAAAGCCCAGAACAACACAAACACTTCAGCCTGATGCTCGTCTGCTGACTGTTACTGAAAAGGAGAGAGACAACAAAAACTGTCAAGTGGCTCAGAGAACAAGTGCAATAACAACAGCCCACTTAGTGACATCATTACCTCGCCACTAAAGCTCATTTTTAGTTTTTTTTTCCTCCAACATTTGTTTTGTTTATATTATCTATTGATTTCCATTAGTCGGTTCGGACAAAGTGAAGCACTGATGGCTAAATGTGATCGTCCTGCAGCTGAACTTCTTTCAGTGCAAATTATTTGGCTCCGAATCCTAGTTTCCTTTTACCTTTGTGTTCTTTACATGACCTCGCTGTGCTGTATTTGTCTTGATATTCTTTTCAGTTTAACTCTATTGTCTTTCCTGTCTGTGCTTCGCAGGATGCAAAAGAAAATGAACTTTGATTTCAGTTGCATCCCTTCATTAAAATCAACGGTAATTAAAAATATCTAAAGACGTCTGATACAGGAATATGTGGTCTACACTAAAGAAAACCAACTCTTTCAACTAAAGTTTGAATGGCAGCTCACACACTTATACATCATACAAATATATATTCTTAAAAAGTATCTGTTAGTTTGATTATTTTTTGAAAGGAAATCACTACATATTGTTCTGAACAGCTCCTGCCATTAAATCATCATTAGACATTTCGTTTCACAGAGCTTCAGAGTAAGAGTCTGGGACTTCGTAGACCTGTCTATAGTAAGTGCTCCTACACAGTTCTAACAGCAGTGTATTATTTTAACAAACATTTAGTCTGTGCACAAATTGAACCTTTTCACAGGGAATTCTACTCAATCAGACAATAATACTTTACAATGAGAAATCCCCCTGGAGACTTTGACAGCCTCACATAAGGATGTCGGTTTAATCATCCACTGATATGATGTGCAGAATGGAAATGGACCCTAGCAGAGGCCTTGTTGCTGTGTTGCTCTACGTCTGACTCATGCTGACTGACTGTGACCCGCTCAGGAAAACACAATATTATCTGTCTGGCCAGGCAGACAGGGTGGGCCTTTCCAGATTTTTTGTGTGCGGTTGTATTTAAATGATCACTGCATGGACTATTGTCTGGTATAGATTATTAACCGGTATTGTTTAACTATTTTAAAAGTAGAGGTTAATGGGGTTAATGATGATTGAATACTAAATTCTTCAGGTTAACATCTTTGTCCTCCCTGTGGGGCTTCTCAGTAAAGTGAAGGGTAGCCTGGCACATCTGTGCCAAGCAAAAATGTGGCCTTTGATGAGCTCTTCAAGGCAGAGTCAGATGAGACACACTCACACTCACACACTCACACACACGCACTGAAAGACTTGACATTTTGGAGATGAGTCACAAGGTTTCTGTTCAGGCTACGAGAATAGAGAACCATTGCTTAACAAAATAATCAGCATGCACATCACTGTATAGTCGGTGCATGAGCTGCATTAACAATGATGATTCTTCTAATTCAATCTCGTCTTGCTCTTCTTGTCGTTTCAGCAGTTTTACAATATATCATTTCTCTTTTGATCTCTGTGCAGCTCTGTGCTTTTTCCTTTCATTATTTGAAGATTTCCTGGGTTAATCTGCAGACAGTATGTTACATGTATGTATGCAAGAATAATGAAACACTACGGGAATATTTATTTTAGATTGAGATTATAGAATGATACGACTTTCATGACTGTGCGCCTACATACCGAGTCAATCATTCAAATCACGAGTGTCTATAGTGTCAGAGTTAATCCGACGGTGAGTGACCACACCACTCTTTACAAAACATCAGAGGTCTGTACTTTATTTTTGCTCCTTGTATTTGGCCCTGAAAACACTATTGGATACAGTACCTACTCATTTATAAAACTATCAAGAGTACTATTGTGCTCTCAAGGTGAAGCCATTTTGGTGCAATTTCTGTCATTCACAGCCCCAAAAAAGAAAGAAAGACACAAGAGATGCATTAAGAAAGTCATTACCTGTCAGAGTTGGAAATAATGGACAAGTGAATGGACTGCAAGATAGATGTTTAAAATGTTTTTTTGTTTTATGTCTTTTGTGCCTCTCAGGAAAGAAACCTGAAATAAACTGTGCTGAAAAACAGAATGAGAACGCACCAGCAAACATAAATGGAGGGAAAATATACTATAACAGTTTGAAACCCATCATTAAAGTCGCAAAATTATAGGCCCAATGTTTTAAAACAAGTGTGACACAGCTTGGATCTACTTTTATTCAAATCACAATTTATTCAGGCTATTGTTTTAAAATCCACTTAAATCTGTTGTATTTTCTCTGCACTTGCACAAGAGGGAGGATGAGTGGGAGTTGTCGCAGCACGTCACCTCAAACAAACAGATTTGAATGATGGACCCACGCAACGACATGGCACCTCTAACAGTGCAATGAATGCTCTCATGAATAATTGGAACAAATACATTTTGAAGCAGGGTTTCACAAAGAGATATTGACACGGCAACTCGATTCAAAATAACGGGCGTTCGCTTACAGTCGGCATATTGACGTGGTGTGATAGTGAAACCACAGTATATTCCCAATTGATTATCTTTCACTGCAGACTCAGCTGTTGATCCATGAGCCGAGGAAATGCATCTTGTAAAATAATACTGTAATGAGTGACCATGGATGCCAGTATCCATTATATAGTGAATCCACAAGTGGTGATACATTTTAAAGGTATAGGATTGCAAAGCTTAGTAGGTTTTGTTTTTCTTATATCACGTTACCTTACTTATGGTTAATAGCAGCCTTGAACTAACCGGGTCTCAAATATGTTCTTAAAAGAATAGTACATTATCAATATAAAAGTAGAGCCCCGACCGATATACTGGATGGCTGATAACAGCAACCGTTATGAGCCTTAAAAGCATCAATAGAAAAGATTTGCACTCATGTTTGAATTTACTAATTTCTTTATTCAAGTTCTAAATACTTATTATTTGTTGGGTTTTTTTAATTCACAGTTATTTATAATTAAATTTATGGCTGACTATAAAAACATCAAGCATCAATTACATTTCTTTGTCATACGGGTTTGATAATGCTAATTAATTAACATCTATCTTTTTTGATTAATTAATGCACAAATGTGAAAGAATTACCATACGTGGTTAATTTATTAACATGTAATTTTGAGATGTCTTTTAGTGGCTCTCGGGGAAAGAAACCAGAAATATCTGTCTTTATGCTGAACTATAAGTGCCATTAAGTCAATACTTACATACAGGTATATAAGAGAAGAAGTCCTTGCATGTAAAATAAATTTTTAAAGATTTCCTTTCAGGAACAAAGCAGCATGAATAAATAAAATAGATTTTCCAAGAAAGACCAGCAGCTAGAATAAGGAAGCTCTGTGACTTGGTCAGGTACTTTGATTCCTGGTTTGGTTGAACTCTGCAGGGAAAAACTCTTAACTATGAAAAGTGCCTCGTCTAAAGAAATAAAACTACAAAGAGAGCAAAGCAACAGCACAGACATTATAAAGAAAAGTGTAGTGAAGACACCAAGCTGGATTTAAAGAGTGACTCGTCGCTCTGTGATGAAAAATACTGGAATAACTACTGCAACTTCTACTATATATGAATGTAAACTATGTAAGACAACAAATCAAGTAAAAGCGTTGAGTATTTTTCCACAAAGGCAACACTGACACTGACACCATCCAATTATAATAGCAAAGTTTGGTGACTCTTATCCAACCTATTTATAAAAATGGGAAATCCAATGACCGCAGGTTTCCTGGCTGTCCTGACAGAGGCCTGATAATGGATTGGAGAGGGGGACAGAATCAATACGTCCCCACTCTGTGCCTGTAAACAATCACATGAGAGCAGACTGTAAAAGATGCCCTGGATCGGGCCTCTCAGAAACCCACATTTGCAACAAGAAGTATCAAGATGCACTAGATCACTGTGTGATTCTCTGTATTCAATATAAAGCAAAGTTTAGAATCTGATGTCTGGGCTGCACACAAGAGGCAATGGGTTTTAAGCCTACCAGATAGAGCTGCAGAAGAGAGCAACTGTAGCCACGGAAACAGAGTAATTACTAATGTAGATTGAAAAAAGCTCGAGGAAAATATTGCGGACGCCAAAACCTTTTGTTAATTTGAATCTTCTGGGAAAGACGTGACTCCTTCCAAAGCCACCAAAGAGCAGATGGACACTCGACTTCAAGGGAGAATGAAAACCTCTTGACTGTTGATCTTGGCTTAGTGGCGAGAGGTATCTTTGCTCAGACATGGTTTCGCACTTAAATCTAACTCCTGTGTGTGCCAGGGAAGGGTTGGAGAATTGTGAAAGCACATGAACCTCAATCTATCGCTTTCAGAGGGTGAAGCAGCTGGAAAAACAGAGTATGAGGTATGGGGAGGAGTGTTTTATTTTGACAGAGGCAAACTGGGTGGCTGGCTGAAATTGCTTTCTTTGTTTCCGTAAGAAGTTCATAACAACTTCACCAAAAGTTCACTATCAGCAGGTAACTCCTGGTCATTTTGGAAGAACCTCCTGCACTTAACTTTTTTGCTAGATCCTTTCCCAAATTCAGGGTAGTAAATATCAGTTGCTTTTGTCATTCAGGATTTTTGCAAGTTAAAGTTGAAATATACCTAAAATAAAACCTTGTTAATAAAGTTTATGATCATTATTACTTTTGCAATATCCCTTAAACGTTTTGACATTATGTGGTTACCTTCCTGTATATTCATATCAAGGTATTAATCTGTGTTACTGTTTTTAATTTCAGCCTCACTGTTTCGTACTCTCTTGCAGCCTGGTAAGAGCTGTGACTGCTCATGCTAGACGGTGACAGGGGACAGACTTTAAAAAAACTATTTGGGTTCTCGTTATATTTGCCCATTAGCCCATTTCTACCAAAAAAGTCAATAACTGTTAGTGAGATGGGGAAGTCAAGTGAAAACAACATCTCGTTTTGAAAGGTCATACAGGCAGAAAAGAGGGCTCATGATCCCAGAGCAGTTCATCTTCACCAACGTCACAAGGGCTTTCACCAAAGCCTTAATTTCTTGAGGAGGTGAGTCAAAGCCAATTACAGTTTGTTATGTACTGTGTGCTTAAAGGTGCCTACAGCAGATTTGGAAATCATGTTCAACTCTTGACTTTTTGCACACTCACATGCTGCAGATTTAATTTATCATGAAAATGGAGAATTAAGTGAAAGCTTTTAGTTCTTAATTTTAAATAAATTAAATAAAAACGACTTTAAACATGTTTTTCATAATGCATTGCTGAGTGCAAATAAGTACAAAAAGTGAAGAGGTCTGAATACTTTCCAAAACTACTAAAAATATTTCCATTGAGTAATTTGGGTTAGGGTTGAGAAATTATTCATTTAATTTGCAGGAATTCTCCTTGTGCTCCCTTCACACCAATAAAACTATCAGTCCGCGAGTCAACAGCTATCTCATTTCTGAGCCTGGCCTTTCCATGGCTTGACATTTATCCTGCACTTGATTGGTTGAAGGAGAGGAAGTACTCTAGCCTCTTATGCACTCCCTACCTATCCCCTGTTCTCCTTGTCTCATTCAATTAAGGACTCTACCCTCAGGGCTGCAGAGAAAGAGCTCTAAGGCTTTAAAGCATCTCGCATTGCCTCACAAAGGCCACAAATTCAGATTTCATGGCTTTTCTACTTGAATGAAAAGGCAGTAGAAGGTGCTACACTGCTGAACTCACATGATGTCTGCAGAGAAAATGTTTAACATTAGTTAGTTTTCACTTTAAATTAAAAAAAATGAAATACACTCAGAGCAAAATGTTTCCTATGATTCTTAACAAGCCTAATCAAGTAATAATCAACGGAGTCGGTCTCTCTAATCAGCCCTGAGGCATGTGGAATAAACTTGTTAGCATGGGGTTTCCATGAAAAGATGGATGTGAAAAAAGAAAAGTCTTATCAGAAAAACATTTAAACCTAAACGTAATCTCCATGAGGTGCCACGTGTTATATTATGCTTGCTGTGGCATTCTTTCCTTCTGCTACTAGTCCTTAAAAGACTTTACACATACAGTGTACCTTGATTCATAACCACTTCCAGTCACTGGCTTTAACCAACACGAGTAATCATCATAATTCAAATTCGAGACCCGCCGCCACCGACTACATATAGAACTTGGGCAGGGGGAGGTTGTTGTTGGTACTTTTGGTTTTCGTCATTGCATTTCAGCTCAATGATTTTAGGTTGTTACTTGTCACCTCAGCAGGTTAGATATAGATCTTTTATCAAAAGAATGAATCCTAGAACATAAACACAGTGTCAGTATCAATATTTCAATATTGATGGCCTGAACAAAAGGGAACAGAAGCAAAATGCTCAAACTAATCCTCATCTTTGGTAGTGTCGTGCATGACTTGCAAAGAATTCCTACATTTAAAAATCAAACACTTAATGACTTGTACAGCGTAATTTATTTGATATTCTGTTATTGAAAACCTCAGTCTTCCATTCGTTACCCTACTCCGAAGGGCAGAAATGATGGGATGTTGATTTTTCATCCTTTAGTGGTTGTTGATGTGATTGTTGATTCATGGGAGGGTCTGATAGCCCTGACCATGAATATATATTGCCAGTTTGAATCAATTAACAGACCTTGAACCCAATATACACCGCCAAATTTTCAGTGACGCAACAGTTATCAAACTCTAATTTAGCTGCTGGAAAAGTCACAGCGATACTAATGCAGGCGCCAGGCGAGCGAGTCTAAGATCTATTAAGCTTCACTTTCTGAGTGTTTTATATTATCATCACAGTGAGCTATTGTTGCAAGGGGAATTCAATTTGTGGAGCGACTCTGTTGCCTTTCAGGAATGGTGAAGAGGAGCACATGTACCCACTCGTGCTTTGTCTGTGCTTGCTGAAGTGATTCGAGCAAGAGGCTCACTCTATGTGAGCGGAGTATTGAGATATCAGCGGGATGGCGGTGATTCATTATTTCAGTTTTATGCAGCATCAGACATTACTTACACAGATGGTTTAGACAATCCACTGATGTATGGCACTGCTGAGTCGCACACAGCTCAGTGAACCCAGAAGCGTCGCTACAATGCAGTTGGTCTTGTTTGCATTACTCTCTGTTCCTGCCCACAGCGAAAGAATAATGTCAGCGTACGACATCGACCACCCACCTCAGACACTTCAATTTTCAATTATTTTATGCAAATCGTGTAGCTTCTTGCAAACGTGAATCTCTCGCTGCAATGAGTAGGTCAAGGGCTTTAAAAGAAGATTTAGTGTGATTACATTTGGTGATTTAAACGCATTCTTACAAAGTTAGTTGCTTGACGATTACAGCAGCATTGAATCGCGTGTCTACGTCACATTTGAAACCTCGTTGGTATTTCTGTAAGGTTCTTTCAGCTGGAATTTCTCAAATCTCTTGTGTAGATGATTGAGTTTTGGGGGTTATTTCTGTTTATGCTTGTGTGCCTATTGTGACAAGTTTAATTTATATCCACAGAGACCTTGAACTTTGAGAAGAGGCTTGTGTTTTACATTTATCAAACCATAAAAGTTTTTGCATACAGAGCCACTTCTAAACTGCTGACAAATCTCATCGTTTGAAGTGAGCGGCAGAGAGTTTCGAGCAAGCACAGTCAGCCCATTATAATCAACAAGTGCATTAATATTAATCTAAACCTGTTATCTGCTGTGATGCTGCGGGTCGAGGGGAAGCCAATTGTACTGAAACTCTTCATCTTTCTAGTGGGTCTGCAAAAATCTACTGCTGGTCCTCATCGGTTAAAGGATCTGTGATTAAGGGTCACGACATTATCTTTAGCAGATGTATGAACGGCATTAAACTCGAACTGATGAAGGCAGCAAGCTCCTGCTCCCACGGCAACTTAACAAGGGGGCTTCTTAGTCATTTTTTTATTCAATAGGTCTAAGAGAGGTACACAAAAGGAGGTGTCTCGCCCATTTATACAAGGAGAATACACTTTGCAGGTAAAAATGAAAACTGGTTCCATCTGATTTGCTTGAATGGTAAATTCTGCTTACAAATTAAACCGACACCTGTATTTATAGAAACGTATCTTCATCACACCACTAGCACTTATTGCTGCACTTGCTCTCGCTCAGGAAGTGAAAACCTTCTGACCACAAGCTTAACTGCACTCGCACCATCTTCAACCCATCTTTCTGCTCCATCTGACTTGTAGATAATCTGAGGATGATATCATGGGATTCTGATTTGGGTTAAATCTCATCTCATGGCCACTGGATTGAAGTGAGGAAACACTGATGTTTAAGTCCAAAAGTCCAGTCATGGGTTATAGTGACTGGTGCACGATGCAGTGACCGGAATTCAAATGGAATTAGTTCAAAGTTTATAGTAATGAGGTACATTTAAAAGGTTTATAAGGTACTTGGTTGTTACCTCTGCCAAGTAGGATGTTTTCGCCCGTTTATTGATGTTTTGGTTGGCCGGTCTATCTGTCAGCAGGATAACACAGAACCTAATGTTCAGATTTCCACGAAAAATGGTGGAAGAAAAAAACCAAAACATTAATATTGATCCAGACGGGGCCGAGCCGGGATTTGTTTTTTTTCCACTTTCTTATTAATTTTTCTCAGTTTCTCAGGGAAAAAAATCATGGATCTTGATGAAAAACAGAGTTATTTAATATGAAATGACTGCATGCGTTTATAAAATGCTGGAAAATGTATCTCAGTTCTGTGGCAGCCTTTGTTATTTTTGGTTAATACAAAGGCTTGTAAGGCGGATTTCTTTTACTCTGTAGTGAATCCACATTTCCATTGCTTTCACAAAGGCAGCTATTCAGTGAGCACTTTGTCCACTGCTCTGCTCCCATGCTGCACACACCTTAAGATTAGTTACATGAACCTTTCAGAAGGTCATGACGGCAAAGCGGCCGTGGCATATGGTAAATGTCTGAAAGAAAAACAAAGCTGTGCCTGATCAATTATTCATTGGGTATTGCTTATAATTTCTAAGAAAAATACAAAGTTGAGCATTGCTTTGCTTACAGTAGCTCATGATACACTATGAGTTAAAAATTCCTTACTCTACTTGCATATAATCTTTGACAAATCATTATGATAATGTAATCGTGTATTGATCTTCAAAGCATTTTGGCACAACTCCCACAGCAATGAGGTCAGAATCTCGCTCAAGGACACTGGAGCAGAGGCAGATACTCGTTTAAAAATGAAATGAAAATGATGTGAAAGTATCACATATTCCGAGGGTCAACGAGGAAGCAGTGTTTCTAATTAAGAACATGTGATGTGCAGCAAATTACTGGAGAAAATACACACACGGGGAACATGAGAGTGTCGTGTTGTTACCACACACACTGATGCCCGAGGGGTCCCCGCAACTCCTTAATTTACTCTGTTACTCATATATCATGAATAACACTTCTGCAAAAAGGACAATTTGTATCCCATTAAATTAGTGTATGCATTATACACGGATAATCACAGCCGGCTTAATCTCTTGAATTTAGACTCCAGGGGAAAAAAGGAGGAAGAAGAACTCATATTTGTCAAAGCCTAGTCAGCCTGAACAGATGTCCTTGAAAATAATGAGTGGGAATGGCGAGTATGAACAACTATTAATATGCATCCAAATAAGAAACCTATTGAATGTCTATACAACCGAGGTTCCATTCAAAGCAATATACATGTGCCAGGTTTGATTAAACATATTGTGTACACATTAGCCAAGGTTAAGCAAACAAGACAGAGATTTACATGAATATCAACTATAAAGCTAAATGTCACAGTCAAATATTTGCAGCAGCTGTCTCGGTGGCTAACGACAGAGATTAACCTGACAAACTACAAAAGGCTTAAATTAACAGTAATATCACACACACATTATTGTATTTTATCTTATTTAACATAGGTTTGTGAGACCAAAATAAAAAGTTACAACATAGCTCCAAAAAGTTTTTTTTTTCTTCAAATTTTATCACCAGCCACCACTGGAAACAGCAACCATATTACTGCGATATAGTTAAGACCTTCTGTTGTGATAGATAATTTCGTATGATAATTAGCACAGCGAAGGAAGTTATGTTTGTGCCCATGTCTATTGTTCGTCAGAAGGATTATGCAACTACTGGCCAGATTTCCCCAAAACGTGGTGAAAGGATGAGACATTGGTCAAGAACAGATTCAATTTCTGTGAAAATTGTGGAATTTTGTGACATTATTTGTTGACAAGTTCACCAATTTCCCCAAAAATAATCATGGACCTTGAAAATAATCAGGCATATTTAGAGGACTAATACACATGAGTGTGTACAATTTGGTGCTGCTTGATTGAATTTTGGGCATTGGCAGAGACTGAAAAATATTCAATGTCATCCATCGTTGCATGGAAATTACTGTGTAATCCTGCTGACAAACAAGCAAACTAACATAAAGAAAAACACACATTACATACATAATCTGTTTAGTCCTTTATCCAGGATATTAAATATGTAAATATCTAAAAAGGTCTGTGCTCACTGATACAACTTTGTCGACTAAATGGATAGATACCACAGTATAAAGGATTTTGACGCTCAGTCATGATATATAGCATCATATTATTCAACTCTACTTGTCATCAAGCTTCATTTTTTTGTGTAACTGTCACTTTAATAGAGCCATTACTCAAAATAAAATCAAACTGTATGCGTTTACAAAATTATCATTTCATTTTCAGCTGAACAACATGCCACTAAACACACTCCATAGACCCATACTGTGAATTCTTAAGCTTTCAAATAGGTGGACTGAAGTAAGAAGCCTCTACTGATGAATCATACCCATCACTGCAGCTAAATAAGTTCAATATGTCAGTGTCTAGTATCAACCTTGACACATGATGGATGACTGTTCACTGCTGGGCTGACACTGTGTGTGACTGAGTGAAGATTAAACCATTAATGAGAAGGGGACTTCTTCTTTTATTCAGTCTCTGAGCTCTTCTGGAATCACATAATGGAAAATTAGAGGCTGTTCACATCTTCCCTCTATTGAGAAGAACCACAAAAGGTCCACAGCTGTTTTGTGAAGGGCTTTAATGAAGCAGAGCTGCAATTGAAATATATTAAAAATTTGCATAAATTATGGGCACACAACTCATCCCTGATTTTACAGTTGCAACCTCTGGTGGTGCAAAGTATTCTACCGTATTCTCTGAAATATTTCTGCTCGGCTGAGACCCACAACTCTTCCTTGGGGAAAAAGGCTCTATGACCAGATCTCTCCATCATTTTTAACCAAACCACGGTCACACCTGCTGTACTGCATTTACCAGACCCTCAATTTGTCTGATAGCACCTCACACTCTACTGAGTCCAATCTTACTCTCATCCAAATAGCTGCAGCCTTCCTGCAATCTCCAGCATGAATATGTCCCAGCATGACTATTTGTGTCCAATTTGAAGAAGTGATCCTCCAGATACTGCACTATGAAATGCACAACCTGCTCAAAATATCACTCTTCCTCTTCCCAAATAAATCAGACCTGCAGATCGCATTCAAATAATTTACATTTTTGCTGATTTCTCTCTGTTAAATTATTGATTGTCTCAGCTTTTAGTAATTATATCAGCAGTGTGTTGGCAATAATATAAGTGAGAAAAAGCCTTATAGTTACAATTACATTTTTAAAGAGGCCATTCTGAAGGACAAGGCCAAATGATTGGATAGAAAAATAAAAAAATTAAAATTATGAAAGCTGGACAAGCCTTGGGGGAAGCTTTGTGCTTCACCCTGACTGACACCCTCCAGTCTGTGATTCAGAGCCTGGTTAGCCCTGGAGAATCATCACTGAGAATCATTACAACTTTCTATGGAACAAGTTAGACACTGGACTCTTGGTAAGTCAGAGCCAAGCATTGATGCAAGTCTTGATTATTAGTGACCCACAAGGCTCATTAAAAAGAGCCATCAAAGCAAAGCGCCATACTGCACCCATGCAATGATGCATTAATTCACCCATCGCTTATTTGTTTTATTGGCTGCGAGGCAGGCGGCTCGTTGATCATTATGACTGGGTTCATTACTGAAGCACGGTGCACTGTACTCACAGTCATCTTTAAATTATGGATGTTTTTATAAACTAGAATTGTAATGGACAACTGAGATGAATAAGTAAAAGTCCTGGTCCCAAGGGAGATTGTGGTAGTGCAAATATTTCTTTGCTGGAGGAAGCAAGTCAACTCAATTATGTGTGTGTGCTTTGGATGATTTGGTCCATTCCCAATCCTACTGCTTCATTCATTAAATGTCCTGTTTAACAGTTTTAAATCATGAGACGAAAACAAATCAGACGATAAATGGGCGACGGTGAAAGGTTACTTTAAAGTGCAAACATGCACACAATGATAGACACGATCATTACAGCATCTGTTCATATGAACAGAGTTAAGGAGACTCTACTTCTATAATGTAGAACAGCATTTATTTTATCACTTCTCTCAGAGGAGTCATGAAACTTATACTGCACCTGTATCGCTTTAATCAAAAGTAGTGTGGTTCCAGTTTTGTGAGCATTAGCAGGTAAAAAAATTAACTACAGGTTTTGTTGTGTTAATGAGGTTTAAAATGTAGATCCTGCTCCAGTTATGAGACTATTCTGCCCGAGGGTGAAAAATATTGCAGTTGTTGTAACTGAAAACTAAATGATCAGATAGTAAAAGTACACCTTCAGAAACTGGATAACATCAAACTGAAACATGTGGGGAGACAGAACAATCTACAACAGTCGTAGATGGAATTTATATAATAGCAAGTTTCATAAAATGCTTCAATCCTGATTCAGATACTTGAACTTTGCGTATAAGGTATTTTGACAGCTGTATGCTACTAACCTTGCATAGAAGAGAAGATCACTATCCGAGTTGTACGGTCTGGCTCAAGTTAAACCCTTTGAAAAACAAATACAGAGAATGAATGACATAGAACTTCTTTAATTATCTGGTTTGACAGTCACAACTGAAAAAGAACACATATACATAAATCTAAGAGAATGCAACAATTACCCTCTTTTAATAGCTCGACACTGAAGTCATGTACTCATTAGACGCCGCCGTTTTACTATTGAGACTTTCCAGCGTGAATTATTACCAAATCGCTGACATTATGGCTGACGCTAAACTACAGGAAAATGCTTCTCCTTTGGCCTCAAAAAACCGAGCTTGCCAGAAGCAGGACAGCGTAACTGCTGGTTTAGAGCAGCAAAGCAAAAGTCATTTCCAGTAAAAGAAAATTACAGTTTTATCTGGGTGAAACTTGAACTAGGTATTTGATCGATGCGTAAAGTTGCATACTCACAGATGAACAACCCGGTATTTCTGGCAGTATCAAGGCAATACTATGATCAGTGTCTGAACATCTCTAAAACTCACTGGACTTACAATGCAACCAGTCCCATCACTTTTACAGACCTTTCTGACTGACTGTTTCCCTGATGTGAATTTAAGTGTCAGAGTCAACACCTTTGAATGTCAGGGTTAGTGATAATGTTAGTGTTGTGTTTATTATCAGTACAATCTCATGTGTCTTGAGCCTGGGCTGAACACATAAAACACACTATACAAGAGATAAAACATGATGCTTACATCTTTTGAAATCCTCCTTATGGAACCGGTGTTCATGTGTGTGTTGTGCGTTGGCGTTCAAAAGATGGGGTCAGGAGGCAACACAGGGTCAGCGATCTTTACAGGCATCACCTGTTGGTTGAACACAAGACAAAAAAAGATACTATAAGATATGATAATACTTTATTGATCAACACACACCAGGGAAGAGCTGTGTGTGTGTGTGTGTGTGTGTGTGTGTGTGTGTGTGTGTGTGTGTGTCCAGTCCCTCCAACACAGTCACATATAAACAGCTGAAATGGCACAAACACATTATTCATTTTAGCAATATGAAGGAAAATAATTAGATCATCGGCTGACATCATATTAAACATGAATCCCCAGACAGCACGTGAGCAGTAAGAAAAACACACACATGAACATTCACGAGATCACAACACAAACTCATCTGTGTATCTGTGTGTGTGTGTGTGTGTGTGTGTGTGTGTGTGTGTGTGTGTGTGTGTGTGTGTGTGACATCAGGTTCATAGTCAGGTGCCTTCACAACATAAAGATATTCAGTATAAACAGTAGCAACACGCGACTAACTTTAAGCTAGCTCAACGCATAGACTGTATATAAAGAGGCTAAACGTTAGTCCGCTAACACGTATACGTACGACTCGTCTATAACCAAACATTACGCGATCAAACCTTCAGTAAACTCTCACTGGACGTAACTGAGTTAATGTGAAAGCACAGCAACAACACCACGCATCCTTTACACACCGCAAACTACTTTAGAAGACGTGTTTACCGGAGACACGCACTTCACGCAGCTCACCTGCTGCCTGCTGCACCGGAGAGGGGGGCGTTACCCTGCGCATGCGTGGACGAGGCCACGATGCAGAGCGTCGCAGGTAGGTCAGGGTCAAAGTTCATTCAGGTGCAGGGGAACTAACGTGCGTGATGTGGGTTTGTGACACGACACAATGGCTCACTGCAGTGACCCCACATCCAAAGATTTTTTTATTTAATCCAAAGTACAAATATTATTCCCTAATCATTAAAAATATAAAATATAAAAAAAACAGCCTTAGGTTATCCTGAAGTGTAAATCACAAAGCCAATATGAAAACACAACAGAAAAGAAGACGACAATAATCCTGCTGACAAACAAACAGACAGGAGCACAAACAAGAGCTTAAAATTGCTCGTGTATGACTTGTTAGAAGAAAAATAGACTTTGTGTTGAAGCTAATTTTGCAGTATAGCTCTAACGCATGTGCTTTGCAGTGACAGGCCTTCAGAAGTGTTGACAGTAAGTGCAGCAGCTGCCCCTACAAACTGACGTGAACGTGTCATGGCACTAACAGCACATTGTGTCTGCTGTCACTTACTATTTGTTGATATCGGCTGCAGCACGACACACGGTGCATCTCTGACTACACGACAACAGAAGGTGGAAATCCAAACTCCATTCTACACGCACACATGTGACTCTCCTGCTCCTCCGCAGCGCACACCGCTACTTGAAATTCAGAGACGAACAGTTGTGGTGCACTTAATGTGAGTGATGACTGTGTTGGGTCGGCGGCTAATGGAAGCAGTAAATTCTCAGCAGTAAATGTACGATCCCATAGGGCTGACTAAGAGGAAACATATTTCATAAACATTTACTGCATCATTAATACAACAGAGATGATCTACAAATATGTTGACAGAATACCAGCGGCTTTTAAATGACGCACTCAGAACCTTTATATAAAAATTAGACCATAATCTGTCAAGTATGTTTTATCTGTTATACTCTTATTACACCTTAGTCTTTAAGTCATGGAAAGTTATTAGATTTGATATTAAAGGTATAAATCAGGTATTAAGTTAGGAAAGCGGTCAGCTAATTTATTATAGGAGGGATATTTCAATGTCTTACAAGGCTTATACCACCCATTTCATATGCTACCAGGTCTTTAAATGGATTTTATCAGGTGGGTGAATGTGTGGGTCAACATAACATTAGCAACAGCTGTTTATCTCCTGTTTAGAAAGTATTTCACAAGCGTTCCATCACTTTGCCAATGGACGGTGATACCTTAACCCAAGCCTAAAGACATTTTAATCAAACCATGTGTCTCGCTAAGGGTTACCTCCACCACAGATGATGTTTTGATCTGCGTTTATTTGTTAATTATTACGCTGGAAACTTCTCAACTGATTTCCATGAAATTCTGTGGCAGGGCAGGAAATGAACCAAGGGGGAACCCTTTCAGTTTTGGTGCATATCCAGATCGGCCAACAGATTTGTTTTCACTTTCTTAAACATTGTGAGATTTGGTTTTCAACACATTTGTTGATTTCTCAGTGAATAATTAATGAATCTTGTTAAAAAAAAAAAAAAAAAGGGCATGTTTATGAGACTGAAATTCATGAAAAATAAAAATCTAGATTGAGTGAATGAGGTTTCATAAGGTTGCTGAGTGCTATTGCGACTGGTGACATTCAAAAGAAGGGATAATCAAAAGTTCCAGTAAAATTTAAAAGCTATTAAGTATTAAATGGGCTGAACAACAGACAAAAAAGTGTTAGTCTCTTTTCGTGCTTGGGTTCTAACATACTATGTAGTTATAGTTGATGACTACTTGAGTCAATGGAGCAAAGGAATTCGCTCTCGAGGCTTGATTGGTATTCACTTGTCATGAACCTAACCATTCTCATGTTTTAAAATTATTTGATTTTTTATGTACGTCTATTTGTTTGTGGTTCTTTGAATAAAACATCCCTCTACTTTATGAAAGCAGCACAGTAATAAAAGGCTAAACACTTCCTGACAAAGCTCATATGTTTTCAAAGATATTGTGCATAAATTTGAATCTTGGGCATTAAAGATGAAATAATACTAAAATAATATTACGTTTTGTGACTTTGAGGCAGAGTAGATTTTGTCGGAGTCGTACACTTTCTTTGGGGGGATGAAAATTACTGAGAGCCCTCCTCAAACACTCTAGTCACCAGTAGAGTACCATTACATTTGTGACAATCCTCCCTGGATTGTGCTGTTCTCTTGGCGTCAGTGAACAAACTGACAAACGGTGCCATTAAACCTAAGTGACTCGGGAGAATGAGTGACCCATGTGATTGGAAGGGCTGGTCTGTTTCAACCCTAATTAAACCGTATCACGCAGCAGCACTGACTCTAACACAACAAATGAAAACATACGGTGCGGAATGTGATAATTATCGACATATTAGAGGAAGCTGAGATGATTTGTGTTTGGTTCAGATTGATGCATTGAGTCTGGAGCATCTCCGTGGACCAGACATGCAGACATGACACATTTTATAATTTTGAAGATGACTTACTTCTTCCAAAAGTCAGATTTAAACATTAAGCTGAGCGCAGTAAAATTTAATAAGCTGTTATTTGCTCAGACATGAACCTTTAACATTTAAAGAACACAAAAGGAGTCAGATGCGTTCACAACAACAGGACAGTTTCGAGAACATTCAGGTGAAATCACAGTGCGACAGAGAGTCGGCTCTTATCATCAAAAGCTCACAAATGTCATTGTCTTTCCATCATCGGCATCCTCTATGAGTATGACTCTTCTTATTCTGTCGCATGTTAGAAACGCCATCAACAGACCCACTACTCACTGTGAATTCCCTGGAAATATTCCTGCTGTATTTTTACTTTTTCGGATATTTGCGCTCTCTATAGAACCCCTCTGGAAAATGTCCAGACTTCAGTGCATGTCTAAAAGCAGCTTCACTCGGACACAGAGGGAAGATTTGGAATTTCTATTTTCGCGTAAGACTAAACCGTCTTATTGCCAACTGTCTGCCTAAAGGAGGAACTGCCAGAGCCGCTGACTGGTCTTAAAACGCAGATGGCCGATGCTTCATGCTCCACATGAGCCAAAAAGGGGCTTTTTATCCCTAATTCCAGTGCATTAACATGGTCAAAATTAATCTCCTTACAACAAACATGTAAATTAACAAATTATTACCTGCAAATAAATGTCTAATTAGCATTGCGAGGCTTGCTTCCCATAATGATGGGGGAACAAAAGGGTTCACGCTGGGCTTCTGCTCACTCTACTCTCCCCCTCGCAGTTTCTTGTCATGCTTGACAAGTGCCTTTTGTTCTTATTTAACAATATACCACTCACTCCTCCGCAGACGCTGCTTGTTCACCCAGCTCTCCCCGACTGGCTGCTTGGAGCGGACGTACAGTTAACCTCACCGACCACTTGTCGTAATGACAGTGGACGAGTGTAAATAAGATTTTCTGAGTACATGTGCCGCATCCAGATGCACAGAGAGAGATCTTACAATAACCACGTGAAGTAAAGATTTTAGGACTGCGACAACTTTCACAACTGATTCTATCTACAGCAGCAGCAAAGTCACAATGACAGGCAGCCATTATAATAAAATCTGGTCAGAAAGACCTTGAAATGTGACTGTGAAAGCAAATCATACCAACAGTTTGATATCTTTTGGCACAACTTTTATGGTAATCTGTCTTGCAGCTCTTTTGTGTGTGTGTGTGCGTACGATTGGCTGACTGCACAGAATGCACCCTCCATCAACATGAGTCAGGTTTAACATCTGAGCACCATGCGCTGCCATCCAGTGTGAAAACTACAGAGTAAGTGAGAAAAACAAGTGTTGAGAAATTGTCAGACTTCTGTCTCTCCAAGAAGCAACTGAGACTGATATATAATTCAAAGTGACACATAAGAGCCGACGTTTGAAAAGCACAAGAAACAACATTAATCCAACCGAAGACTGGAAGAGAGAAAGTGAAGCATAAAAAAAACATGACAGCCACTTCTCACAGTAACTACACACAGCAGTAATTACAGGTGAAGGCGGAGGCATCATTTCCCATCTTCCCTGAGTTCTTTATACAAACATGGATCGTCTCTGATGGATTCCACCTCTGGCACACTCAACACATCTTAGACCCTGCGGATCACCTGATTACCACCCTCTCCTCTTCTTCTCCTCTTCCTCTCACCTATTGTGGGCAAACATTTTGTTTTTGTTGACATTTCACAAGAACACAGAGCCCATGGATACGCCGAGCGGAGCTTTCGATCAATAATTAAGTTATACACATCAGAAAACAAGTTAGCTGTTACAATATTTATACAGATGCTGACAGTGTGAGTACACTCAGATGATGGAGAGGAGTTATCGTGAGTGTGACGATAAAGACATTGGATTTAAACTAAATCTGAAATCCTTTGGCGATGGTGGAATAGTGGACTTGAACTTGGACCTGCAGGTGTGAAGCTGCAGTCACTGTGTGGAAGGTGCACAGAGGCAGGCTCGTCACTGGGAGGTCACAGGTTCAATTCCCCCGATGAGCCATCAGGACGAGGTGAGACAATCATTTTCTCGAATCCCTCTGCAACAGATACGGAGCAAATGAAAGACGCTAAGAAACAATTTCAGTCAGCTGCACAACTGCAAAGTGAATTTTAAGGCTTTAGCCCAAAAGGCTTCATTGTACAGTCGGATAATGTTTGACACACTTTCAAAAGGCCCCTCGATTTTGATTTTAAAATACTCCACAAGAGAGGATGCTATTTGGTACATGACAGTGCAGAGACACAACAGCATTTCACAGATGAAGAGCCCAGCAGGTGACTTTCCAGGTCGGAGGGTGTTCACAACAGGAAATACCAAGAACATGCATTCAAAATGAAGTGAACTCACTCACTCAGACATTTACCTGCTCACTCTGACATCTTACCAGCGACTTCTACTTCTACAAACTACAATGAAGCTACATCGATTCTTTGTGCTATGAAGATTATGAGCTATGAAGATTATGTGTCTACTTCAGTGTCACTTCGATTAAATTTAAAAAATGATTAGAACTCTCCCAGAGATTAAAGATTTTTTTTAAATATTTTAATATGTCTCATGTGATTAAAAATTCTCTATCAAGAACAAAAAGCAGAGCACAAACATTTGATCAAGGGCATGAGCTTTGATTCAAAAAATAAATTAACTTTTTTGAAACGTGAAGATTAAACTACAGTTATAATTTGTTGAGTGGAGCACGACTTCATATTATAGAAGAAAGTATTTGATAACATGAAATCCAATAATTCCATCTTTGTCACATCACCAGAAGCTGAGGTCAAGGGAATATACATTTCTGGAGGATTTTCTAGGATCACGTTTGCTATATTATTTTCTCAAATTCACCTCAGTCCTCACACACCCTTGAACGAAAACCTAACATCTAAGTGATCCTGCATCAGCACTTTACAAACGCAAAGCAATAACCACCACAGAATTTTATTGTACTTTGTATTGAGTGTGTTTTTAAGCACCGGACATCCTATTCTAGCTGCAATATCGTTTTTTCATTTCATTTTATTCTGTATTTTACATCCACAGATGTTATGTTTTTATGGGGAGGGGGTTATGTGTTTTGTTTCTTGTGTGGCAATAAAGTATTAACTCTTGAATCTGTTCAGACAGACCGGCCAGGGTTGAGAAAGATAATCCACTGAAGTAAAAGCCAAGTTATTTAAGGGAATAATTTGCTTTAGTGTATGTGTATGTAGACTTTAAAGATGCTGGGCTCCTTTACTTAGCGTTCACACACACACACTTGACCACAGCAGCTCTTTACTGTCTCTGTTTCTTGCTGGAAAACTATATCCTCCATCTTTATGCTATGGAATGCATCTGTGCACATTTGCACATTTAGGACAAACTGTAAATAAAACCTGTTCATTAGCAAAACATCCTCTTCCTCTCTGCTCTGTAGTTCTTGGGAAAATCCTTTCAGCCAACCACTAAACATGAAAATTTCTGTTTATGCAACATCAGGTGCAAATTACACCTTTTTGTACTGTTCGTCCAAGTCAGGGGTGTTTGAACAGTGTACAAGCAGTCAGTTGCCTGGGGTCCCGATCTCAGAGGGGGGCCCCCAGAGAACAACTGATTAGTCCACAACGACAATTTTATGTGAACCCCCTAAACACATATGATCAGCTTTAAACAGGAAACTACAACAAAACCATTTACCCACTAATGAGGACCTGTGCATTTGGTATGCTGCCAAAAGCTTCATGATTATAAACTTTACTTATTATTATACACTTTCAGGGATTGGGCCCCCAGGTCCATTTTGCCTGGGCCCCCAAGGTCCCCTTGAATTGCTCCTGATGTTTCGCCTGGATTACTGCATGTGGTGAGCGCATGTGTGTGGATGTCTGGGGCAGCGGACTGTTAGAAATCCAATGCTTCATCTATACCTGGTGTCTGTGGATGTGCAGCCTGACTCTCAGCTGACACATCTCAACCCAAACAAACTCACATGCTCCTCCCTCCCCCTGAAGACACACAACTCCAAAAATGAGGAGTAGGTGTGATGTGATGTGATTCTGAATTATGGCCAAGTCACAGACAATCTTTTGCAGCTTGTCGTAGTTTGGATACTGGGAACATTGGGCTGAATTGCAGGCTTGTCCCTGAGCTTATCACATTCCCACAATATCATAATAATGGTCCAGGCCGGGGGCGTGGCAGTGGTGGGGGAGTTTTATGAGAGCAACACATGGGGTCTCATCAGGAACCAGAGCGCACATGAGGGAGGCTGCGGCTGCACGGCACAACTCCTGGCACACATGGAGACGCACGATAAAATCATTTTGTTCTACACGGGAGATTCTATATTATTCATCTAAGTATCTTAATTGATCTTGGTGAGCAGGATGTAGATCACAGCCTCAGATTCTGGTAAATGGGGGTCCTTTCATGCGCGCGTATCCATGTCGTCAGATTTGTAAATTGGCCGCGGTGCCGCGCGTTTTTCGTGGACTCTCCAGCCTTTATTGAGGGAACGAATGTGAATCCATGCGCACATCCAACCACTACAGGATTTATTCACATGTAAAGTGCTCATAGTCGGGATGGATTCCCTTAACGCGAGCGGAATGGACGCGTTCACGGTGATCCATCTGAATTCCTCCTCCTGGAGCCTGGACAGTGGATATTCTCTGGCAGCGATCGCCGGCATCGCAGCGCTTGTAAGTTTCCTCATACTCTTCACCGTGGTTGGGAATATTCTGGTGGTTATTGCCGTGTTGACGAGCAGGGCACTGAAAGCCCCCCAGAACCTCTTTCTGGTGTCACTGGCCACCGCGGACATCCTGGTCGCCACTCTGGTGATGCCGTTCTCTCTGGCCAACGAGCTCATGGGCTACTGGTATTTTGGAAAAGTTTGGTGCGGTATTTATTTGGCTCTGGATGTTTTGTTCTGCACTTCGTCTATTGTGCATCTGTGCGCAATAAGCCTGGATCGGTACTGGTCCGTTACGCAGGCGGTAGAGTACAACCTGAAGCGGACTCCTAAACGCGTCAAGTGCATCATCTTGATCGTGTGGCTCATATCTGCGTCCATCTCATCTCCACCTCTTATTTCTATAGACAGCAACAACGATGTCAGCTCTCAGCCTCAGTGCGAGCTGAACGATGACACCTGGTACATCCTCTCCTCCAGCATCGCGTCCTTCTTTGCGCCATGCTTAATCATGGTCCTGGTCTACATCAGAATATACCAGGTGGCCAAAACCAGAACCAGGGCCATGTCGGGAAAAGATCCCAGGCCAGATGGTGCCACACAGACTGAGAACGGGCTGAGCAAAGCCACTTCCCCTTTCCATGGCGAGAAGGAGAACGGCCACTGTCAGTGCCCGCCTACGCCCAGCCAGCGCACCGTCACCGTGGGCGCACAGACCGAGGATGCTGACATGGAGGAGAGCAGCTCCTCAGAGGGCAAAGGTCACAAGCCCCAGGACCAGGACTCCCAGAGAGCCAAGAGGCCCAGTCAAAAGAAGAGCCCTCTCACCAAACACTCCTCTCGCATTGCAAGAGTTAGCAACAAATCCATGGACCTCTTTGCCTCCAGGAGGAAACGTCGCCGGAGCTCCTTAGCCAGGAAAAAGGTCTCCCAAGCCAGGGAGAAGAGGTTTACATTTGTCCTGGCTGTGGTCATGGGGGTGTTTGTGGTGTGCTGGTTCCCCTTTTTCTTCAGCTACAGCCTGTACGGTGTGTGCAGGGACTCCTGTAAGATACCTGACCCGCTGTTTAAGTTCTTCTTCTGGATTGGCTACTGTAACAGCTCCCTGAACCCAGCCATCTACACCATCTTCAACCGGGACTTCAGGCGAGCATTCCAGAAGATCCTCTGCAAGTCGTGGAAAAAGTCCTTTTAGGTCGAACAGCAGAGCTGTTGCTATCTGACAATCTTAAAGGAGATATCAAAGTGAATATTAAAGAAGGAGAAGAACCTTGTTTTGTCTGTTACTGCCACTTGTTACTCACTGTTGAGTCTCATTGTCCTGTTGTAATTCAGCCATGGACGTGCACACTTTGCTCTACCTACAGTAGGTGTCTCCCAGAGCTTCAATGTGAAATATGTTTCCATTACAGCCTTTCCTTATCTGCTAAGTGAGCTCCACAGTTCTTTTTATTCTTGCTGTACTGTGCTGTCGCAAACTTTCCACAGCGTCCACAAAAGATAAACACGTGGCCGGATCTATCTGCTAGGAGGCCCTGAGGGCAAATATAAACAGTTGGGCCCCCTCAAACCCCCCTGAGTTTTTCCCTCCCTCTTTCTGCTAAGTGTGCATTTTATTTAGTTTTATTGGGCGATGAACATTACTTAGCCACAGATTTATTGTGTGTTCATTTGAGTTAAAATATTAATTAACAAAAATGGGAAAATTGAGGTTTTAAAACTTGATTTGACACAGGTGATGTTTTCATGACAGGGGCTTGGATCAAGAATAATCTTTCTAGGGCACAGGGCATTTTCCACTGTCTAGACAAGGGTTAGATGAAAAGATTGGTATTATTCAATGTCTGATTACCCTAGCTTAGCATAAAAACTGGAAACAAAGGGAAAAGGCTAGCCTCGCTCTCTCCAAAGGTGACAAAATCAGCCTCATATGATTTCTATAGCTCACTATTCGGCATGCTATCTCTAATTTGTTTAAACTTTACTAGAAAGAGTGAAAACATCAATCCCCTGGTTTAAAAGGTGCAAAAATGTTGGTCCTGGCTGAGACCAGTTGCTAGGCAATCAGTGTAATACCATCATTCAGAGGCACGTTGTCAGGACAAGCGAGGTTGACTTGTCAAAGCTAAAAATAGACATCAATCAAAACAACTCAGAAGTATAAATGACATCTCTCCTTATATCTCAGAACAGGACCTTTGCATCTATCTTATAATTTACTGCCCTCTTGTGGCAACAGTAGGTCTCTGGCCAATCCAACGCTATAATTCCCATCATGCTTGCGGCCGTGTCCCAGTGACAGAAGCTGGGATTTCTCACTTTGTGGAGGTTTGCACATGTGCATTGTGGGTAATCCAGGGATGTTTGACAAGTGACGAGAAGCTATTTTACTTTTCAACAAGTTGTGGAGCAGCTTTTGTGAGGAACACGTCAACAGACATATTTATTGAAATGAACCATGTAAAATATCCACTGTTCAGTTCAGTTATATCTTTATCCTCATGTGAATGAAGGTGTTGGATCTCTGTGTTTGCACATAAGAGGTGAAAGGTCACCACAAACCCCTGCCATCCTCCAGTCTTAATGCTAAGCTATCAGCCACAGATTCCCAGTGCACAGTACACAGGAGTGGTGCTGATCTTCTCTCTAACTCTCAGCAAGAAAGCTGAGAAGCATTTTCCCCAAAAATGTCAAATTATTCCTGAAGATGACATCATTTAGCCACACTGAAGCCCTCGTGGTGTCAGTGTTGTCCTTTAGTTTTTAATATTTGTGAGAATACATTTAATTCAAAGAGCACAAACCCATTCTCACGCAGTAAGTCTGGAGCCGGCAGTTGTTTTCCTTGTGTGTCGTTTGAATAACTTTAGTGGCCTGAAAGGCTTAAACTATCAGTATTTAATGAAATAAATATATAAGACAAGGTTCTTAAAGAAAAGTCTGAAAAATAATGGTTAAACCAAATATGTTTGTTATTCTCCTTCATGACCCCCTGATTTATCTCTTTGCAGGTCATTAGCACTGATTCAGTCAATAGAGTTAGATCATGTTTATTGTTTCCTTTCTGCCATGATGTTATCGACCTTTCACATTTTGGAGCATCTCTGCTGTAACCACAGTCTGAAACTGACTAATGGCGTAACAGCAGACTTACTTACCACAGTCTTGGTGTCTTGATCTAATATTGGACCTAAAAGCTTCAGGATTGCACAGTGAAGGGCTAACGCTCCAGACTATAAGCTAATTTTTTTTATCATGTGCTAAAGAGATATTATAACTACTGAGTATTTACGATCAAATGCATTTACTTTGTGTTTATTTTGAAAGAAACTACCTCTTTATTTGTGTGTTTATTTTTTGTTGGTTTTTGATTTATATTTTGCAAAGTGCAGTACACATCTTTCCTCTGCTTAAGCTGTATGCTGTCGTGCAAAAATAAAAGATGACAAAGTCCCATATGTAAGCAGTGTTGTGGTGTTACAACATGAAGCCTCACTGATATGCACATGTGCAATAAATGTTTTGTATATTATTTCAATCGTAAAACAGACACAGATACCAACAATTATATAAAGATGGCTGACACGACGGCTCCAAAGTGAAGCCAAAGCGTCTTGATTTCCCCCTGGTGGCTAGCTGCAGTAAAAGTCAGGAATCCCACCTGATCCATGTTGGTGGATGGGACGTAGATAAAACTAAAAAGTCAAAATCCACGTCAAATAAACTTTTGGCTTCTGTCATTTTACATTTATATTTATATTATATTCATTATCACACTGTTGTATCTTCAAGTGTTCATTTTCCCAGTAAGTTTTATTTTTTTCATCGATGCTATAAACAACAAGATTGACACACTGACTGGTGATTGGTGGAGCATGTTTATTTGCGTCTGCTAAGTGAGCACATTTCCTTCATAGAGAACAGAATAACTGAGTGGCGTCTGTCTGTAGATGTGGCAGATTTCATCAAATAAAATCTAACTCCTCATTTTACTTCTCAGCTGAAAGAGAAAATCCCCATCTATATGGATCAAGTGAGATTTTCACATTTGGTCTTAATGTTTACAGGTACGTCTGTCTGGTGACTACAAACCTCCCCATTATCTCAATCATCGGTCTTTACAGTGACAATGTGGTTGTAACAGGGAAATCAGCAAATATGACATAATAGGGTCAAATAAAAGCGTCCAGTCCTGTGTTGGACTGTGGCCATGCCGGTTTCAGGGCGCCGGTGCCCTTTTCAGCACAACACGTTTGATGTTGGTCCTGGCTGCCTCGTGATTTTAGTATTACCCCCGGAGCCCCGATGGACTGGAGAGAGGTGAAACTGAATTCCCCACACTCCAAACTCCTGTTGTTTTCCTCCTCACTCCTCTGCTGCAGACCGGGCGCCAGCAGCCAAACGCCATTTATGACTAGTAACAAGTCCATGTGCCGCTCATAGAACTACAGATAACAGCGTCCCAGCCTGTTTGACTGTTTGAATAAAGAGATCAAACAGTTCTGCTCCTCAGGAAAATGTTTACTGACAACTGCTTTTGAGTTAGATACACACCAGATCTATATGTGCACTCAGAGTTTTTATCTGAAAGGAAATGCTGTAACTGTCAAATGTTCCAATAAGCTCAAAGAAAATGATATGAACAAAGATTAAAACCTTCCAAAAAATACTCTTTATGTGGAGAATTTGGATATAAAGGATATAAAGGTTAAGGGAAAGGTTTGCTCGTTTTAAATGTGTATTGGGATATTTAGCCCATGTCCTGTAGCCCTACAACTGAAAATAATAATTTAAAAAAGATGGTGGTTAATGGTAAAAAGTATGAAGTTGGATAAGACATTAGCTGATGCCTGGCAGTAATATTTACCTTCAGATGAGTATTTGATATACAGTCATGCAGTCAGGTTTGCTGAAGCAGCATCAAAGCATCACGACTCCTAAATCTCCATTTCAACGTGTGATGAATTAGGCAATCGTGCATCGCAGTGTGGCTGTCGCACATGATGATGGAGAGCACCTCAGATGCTGTTCACACACTCTCTGCCTCCCTCGCTCTCTCAGCTGAGCCCCACAATCTGCTGCCTGAGCAGAAAGCCGCCGGGCCGTCCCGTCAGGCAGCTCAGACGTGACGAGGCCTGGATGACTCAGCTGGGAAAAAAAGGCTGAACACCTGCAGTAGATTTTCTCCTCAACTGAACTTAGCATCTTTCTTTTTAAACAGAGATTTTGAGCCACAACTTCTGTAAGTACCTGATCAAGCCAAAATATCATAATGGAAACGAGCGCACCATCTTTGACTGGTGATGTCGTTTGGAGCCAGATAGCAGTAGCGATACAAGGTCGAGTCTCAGCTGTCAATCTTGACGCTTCACCTTGTTTTATAGCATCAAATAAATAGTCACAACCAAACTCTGTGGGAAAATGTGCACTTGGACAAACATCAGTGTGATAAAAATGACACGATGAATGACAGAAACCTCCTTTGACCTGTACTGCAGCCAGCCGCCAGCAGGGGATGAAAATAACAATGAAAAGAATCCTAAGGCTAAACACTGAACAATTTCCTCAAACACCTGCAAATGTTGCCCAAGCAGGTGTGAACGGTTCATTGCATGCACATGCATCTGGTGCGCTCATGAGTAATAACTCCAGGACTAAGACTTCAAATAAACCACAGTGCCCACGTTCAGCGTAATGAAAGAACCCCACTGATGTGTTTTTAATCGTTTCTGGACACAAACAGAATTCTACAGCACAGAGGGGATAAGTCAGATCAGGCTTGTTTGCCAGACTTACTACCTCAACCAATGAGGATGTTTGTTTGTTTGCTAGCAAACTACAGAAGGGATTTCCTCTGAACTTGGTGCAAGGATGGGAGATGGGCCAAGAAAGCACTCATTAAATTTTGGCTTGAATCTGGGCAAAGGGGTAATTTTTGCTTTTTCACTTTCTTTTTCCACTTGCACTGATTTCTCTGAGAATAATTCATGGATCTTGATGAAATAAATCTTGTTTAGGCAATTGAAATCTATGACTGTGTACACTTTGGTGCAGATTATAGTAATAATTAATATTAACCTGGATCTCTCGGATCTAAATGTGGTTTCTTATAGGGGGTAGATTTTCAAGTTGAAAAATCTGAGGTGTGTGCTCTACTCAAGTACTCAAATCCTTTATTTAAGACAAACTTAAATAACACAACCTGAGGTGTCATTAACAAAAAATACATATAAAGTATCAAATGAAAATAACTCAATACAGGGAAATGGTCCATTTGACAACTGCAACTGTTGTTTATTCCTGAATTTCATTTCAAACTGCAGAAATAGATTTACTCAAGTCAAGTAAAACTGCCCCAGATTAAAAATCTTTAAGTTTGCAGAATCCCTCGGTTGACTTGTTGAGCCGTAAATTGATATCTGTAAACACTCCAGCGACCTCACCTGACACCACATTAACTTAGCTTTACATTCAGTCTGCCCTGTTTTTATTATCTTGTGTTCTCGGAACAACGGGAGCACAGACAGACCCTTGAAAGAAAAATAGAATAATCCCTTAAGTCACTTTTATTGTTTTGTTTGCCTCAGTGAGCTCATCCAGCCTCAGGGAAGGCATGAAGGCTAACAACGCTCACGACAACGGCTCCTCTGCACGACTGACTACTGCACAACCAGTTACAGCTGTTCAAATCAAATCATACATAATGAGCTACTTTTCCATGGCAACATTGCCAACAACGTGGGGAGGCCTCTTTTCGTCAAATCTAATTCGTAATTTTAATTACAGCCTGGAATTCAAAGCCTGAGACACAGTGGGATGATTGCTTGTAAAGAGGGCGAGAGGGCGCGAAGAAACAAGATGTAATTTATTATCATCTCATAATGCGACCGTTTCTTGTGCCAACGTTTGTGCTTTGTCTTATGAGAATAAATCCAACATGGGAGGTAAATAAGTGTTTGTGCTGCTCAGATCGAGAGGAACAGATTGGACCTTTAGCACAACAACAAACAAACATGAAAAATAACCCATGTGCAGGAATCAGCATCTCATTTGCAACATTTTCTATTTTTACACACTCACCCAGTGCCAACTGGAAAATCTCAATCCAATATATAATAAAACCCATTTCACTTTCTTTCAATTACCTAAATTATAGCATCGTACGCTAAACTAACAGGTCCAGATAATCATGTTTGCAGCAGGAATACGAGACTTTAGTTTTATTAATCTATCATGAAATGTTGTTTTCAACATTTACCAGGAGAAACAAACATCTGAAGCCTCGATAGCAGCAGTCGTATCAGTCAAGCTGATCAGCTCCAATCTCAGACATCTTCAGTTGAAAACGTAAGAAGAGCCATTTGGTGAACAACCTCTTGAGATTACAAACAGAGGCCTCATATTTGCCGTGCTCTCAACCCAAGGACACACGCAGGGCGACAAGGGTGCAAATGGGAAAGAAAAGAAAATGAGACAGCGTTTGCTCTGCATGCACCAAATGGGCCGCTCAAACTCAAACTGTGACAACATCAGAAAGGTTGTTGCCACGCAACTGCAGAATTCTTGAGCAATTCTTTGCAACTTTACAAAATCCCCAAGAAGTTCAGGTTTCCCCAACTTGAAATCCTCATCCAACAAGAAATGTAAGGTTTTTGCAAGGTGACGTTAACACTCAAACTTGAGACAATTGAACATTTTATACTGAAACTATTTCGTCCATAGAATGTGAGTAAAAAGTCATGCATTTCTTATTGAGGTGGGTTTGCCATGGGAGACTGTAAAAATCCTGCAGGCTACCTCCCTGAGCGAGTGTCCCTGGATCCCTGAGATGTGGCGATGAAAAGTCTTGCCTGGAGAGAAAAGGGATGCTGCACCAAGATAACAGTGTTTTACGATGGCCTTTAACGTCAGCTTTCTAAAGTAGCTCTTTTCGATCTCTAAAAAGCTTCATAACAGCGACTGTGACTTCACTGCTGAACAAAAGCCTCAGGAGATGAGCGTCGGCAGCAGCCTCCCTCAAGAACGTCATCTCTCTGTCTGTCGCTCTCTTATCCTGCTGCGGCTGACTCAGTCACTAACTGTGTGTTTGCTGTGGGATCATTGGATTTGTTTGATCACCTGCTGGTTCAGAGATTTGGCTTTGGTACCTTTGGGCAACAGGAGCTCAGCGAGTCCAAGAAAACAAAAGGGCTTGAAATGAGGAAAACCACAAATGTGCTGTTTTGTAGATTTTACGATTTCAGGCAAATAAAAGGACCCTTCAACTTAAATGGATGTTAAAACACCGGCTACAACGAAAAGATACAGCTTTAAAAAATACTACTAAAAAACATTCTAAAGAAAATTTAAAGTTAGTAATCGTGTTAATATAACTTGAACAAATTTGACTGAATTGTGTGTTATTAGTCAAAGTTAATTCTTAAAGTTGGTCCAAAAGTTTTCTGTTTTCAGTGTATATCAGAGCACTCGCTTCAAAATATTTTACGTCAACTGCTGACGTGTGTATGTGAGTGTGTGTGATAATTTCCAACGTCCGACTCGAGCCTTTGCTTTTTAATTTTCTCATTCAGATGCGGCCAGATAAACAGGGAATGAGTTGAGACGACAGGAGAAGACAGGAGTCATCAGGGAGTTCACACAGAAATGATTGACGGAGCAGTTTTTGCTACTTCGCAGCATTCTACGTTAATGGGAACTCAGCTCCGAGGGAAGAGGTCTGAGAGTTTCAGTTAATGGAGAGCCTCATACCTCGTCCACCACCACATGGGCGTCAGAGTGTTCATCTCCCATTAAGGATTATTGCTACTGAAACAACCGCTCCACCTCCCCCCCCAAAATTCAATATCACATCGTGCATTCAGGCAGAGCCATCAGGGGAAATCAGCGACGCCTCGCATGATATTACTGGATTCTTGGAAGAAGGCTGAAGTCCTGGCATGACAACTTCTTGTTTTGAATTCCTGTTGAAAAAGTCATTCTCAGACTTAACTGGCATCAGTCACAGTTCAAGTTAATGTTCCCCAGATCCTATTTACCTGCCATGACGTGTGAACCTAAATTAAAACTAATAAATCTTAATAAACACAGACTATCGATAGTAAACCCTCAACTTCCCTCAATGTCACTTTCTCCTTTATCCTTCATGACATCGTACTTCGGATTACTTTACGACGTGAGAGTTTTGAATTTGAGTCACATCTACTATGCATATACAACCCGATTCATCATTCATTGGTCTCACACGATGAAAAGGTAACACAATTCAATATTCTACACAGGATAAAGTAAAAAAATAAATACATGTATTTAATCTAATGAGAATCACAGTGAGAGACTGAAAGTACAAACTGTCTGGAAAGTTTGTATCCGACAGTCTCTGAAGTCTGAATGTTTTAGATGGACTCATATATAATATTGTGTTATATCTAATTGAAGCATTGTTACCGGTGTTCCGTCTCCTCTGCTGCCGTTACCCGATGAACTAAAGTACAAGCGCTAAGTAAGCACATAAAGGTGAGAGGCTCCACTGAAGAGTCCCAGAAGAATGTAGTGCATAAAGATAAAGTTTAAGATAAAATCGGACAAATCTCCAACTGCGTTGCGTTTTTCATTAAAAACCTGCTGATATCTGTCTTTTTTAAAGGTTGAATCACTTTATGGTTAAAAGTGGTTGCAGTAGAATGTGTCGGGTAATGATACTTATATTAAATCCTTGCTGCATTGAGTTAAAATGTAACCCAGGGAGTTATTAAATCTAATTTCTTTCATATACTAGACTGTATTTTCTGGATGGTGCTGCAGTTTCCTAATTGCCACAGATCCCAAATCTCATGCACATCCTGCGTATTCATGGGGCGAGTTTCACCTGCAGAAGATGAGCCACCAAAGTTTGTGACGCCTGTTTATTGCAGGAGGCTTTTCATGTCCGAGACCCAATTTTCACACAAATTCGATCGAAGCCAAAGTAACAGAAATGGGATTTAGTCTGAAAAGTAATGAGATTAAAAAAATGGCCTCGCCCTGATGCTCTTGTGATAAATATGTTGTGAGATTGGATAAAGTGCGCTGAACAACACCTTCCCTATTCCATAATGTCTTTATCTACCTTGCGCTTGCACAGATGGGCACTAAAAACGTGATGGAGACGCCCTCATGATAAAAGGTTATTATGAACCAGATCGCAGACTACACCATCGGGTAATAATTATATCTGTTGTTTTTTTCCATTCACCGGAACCTCTTCTTTAAATAAATCTCAAAGAATAATTACAACATCAATTGCAATTTATATGAGGACTCCCATGAAGAGCGCAACAAATCCCCGAGCGTGAGCGTACATATGGAAAGCATTGGCCACGTTGCTAATGGATGCATGAAAGTAAGAGTGAAAACCCCCGGGGGCCATCCAGCGTTATTTGTTCCACGGTTCCTTAATTACTTGGAAGGCTGAAACTTAACAGACGGAGCGGGCGAGACAAATGAGTCCCTTAATCATGACCTACAAAGCTCTGTTTATCAGCAGGAGAACCGTGTAGACTCTAACATGATGGCGGCGGCAGGGTTGTGAGAAGTGACCTTAATCACTAGATTTCCAACAAAATATCCAACCATGCAACACATTATTTGCTAAATGCTCACGCGCAATTGGTCGAGCACGTGTGTCGGCAGGACAGCTCCGACAGTAGATCACCGCTACGCAGACGCCCAATTACATAAGTGCAAAATGGCGGCACCCGAATCCAGGAAATTTCAGCTTCATTTTTGTACAGCAGGAATGAGTAGAGACGCATCGTCCATCTTTATATATATTCTTTGCCTATAAGTATATCATCTTTATTATATATTATTATTATTATCTCATTCTATCTATGGTTTCCTCCTTTAGGAGAACTTTTGCCGTCTCCAACTGTTTCTCTTGGCTTTTCTTGCAAAGCTGAATTGAATATTACAGAAATCGAAATGAAAACAATCATCTGAATGTCTAAAGGATAAAAATGTACATTTGTAGATCTATAAAACAACAGGGGGAAATTTGACCAGATGGAAAATTGTTCAGAAGGGGAACGATGTGACAACAGGGAACTCAGAGGGTGACAGTCGAAACCAAAATCACATTTTCTCTTGAAAACCAATTTCACAGCATCTCCAGTAATGTAAAATTCATTACCACAGAACAAGAGTCATACCACCAGCTATTGTGTCTGTTGCCTGTGTCGAGCTGAAGTGTTCAACAATCAAAGGCTCGTTGACAATATATTATACACGCAGGATCATTATTTTAATGGATGTCAGAGGAAAAGGCTGATTTATAAACTGCTTCTGTTCACAGCTTGTCTTATTTGTCGCTTCCTCTCAGCAGGAATGAATTGTTGCCTGATCGATGTGGCTGTTAATGGAAACACAGTGCTGCCGTTATCATCGGTGTCATCGGGCTATCTGCTGACTTTCGAGTCAATAAAACGAATGTCAAGACTGCGAGCTAATTCCAACCAAGACGGCACCTTTTCATCTACCGTTTCTAATCAGGACAGGATTTAGAGGTTGCAACCGCTCTGCTGGATTAATTAACAGAATCGACTTGCCAATAAGCAGCGAACTTTATCGACACAACTCTGAGGCTTCCATCTTAATTGTAAAGTAACCTGGTTTCTCTGACCTCAAATCAGTGTTTCACAGAGCCAAGGTAAAGAACAGCTTCCATTTAAGAGCCCTGTCGCTGTGGAGTGTTGGAAAAGCCCCATTGTCAGGGATTTCACATTGTTCGCAGCCTCTGGAGAGCAGCTATTATTTCCACACCTGCCTCAGCAGTGCCTGTTATCTCTGCAAATCCTCACTCCGCAGCACTGAGTGCTTCGTGCACACAGGTCTGCGACAGGAGGACGGGGTTAGTTGAACAAAAATAGATTCTCCATGAGAAACAAAGATGTAAGTTCTGACACCTGCTTTTTCTGTTTTTCTTGCTTAGTGATTCATCGTTTATGTCTTTATCATTTAATCCACAAGGTCATTGTTTATCAAGAAACCTTCTTTTTTTTACCTCATGCATAATAAAATGGCCACACTCACAGTCAGGATAGGTGGGCACTGGTAAATTATTCAGCAGCATGGACAAGAACAAGTCAAGGTCTATATGTGTGTGTGTGTGTGTGTGTGTGTGTGTGTGGAGGAAACGATCGAGTGAGACCTGGGTTTACACAGTTTTTTTTTTATTACGCATTAATGTGAACTGATAAAGGTTTGCTGCAGATTTAAATTTTAAATGGTGCATCATTGTTATCAGGCTGCGACCAGGACAAACGCTTCACTCAGCAGGAAAAGTCTTTATGTGCAGATATAGGACCTGATGTAATTGGTGTGTGTGAGACTGCAGTGACCACAGAGTACAGTATGTAAAGAGCATGGATGTGAGGAGCACTCTCACTAAACCGACACAGACCATTACAAACTTTTCAAACTCACAGAACTTTATTTAATTGCCGTGAAATATACCCAGTTTAAATGTGTGTAAAATAAAACTCAAGACTACTTTCTACAGATTATTTGATGGAACAGTGGAGTCATAAAACCAATACTTCTTTCTGTGTGGAATAAAATACATTTCCAATTAATTCCAAGCTCCTTTAATAGTCAATAAAAGGCAAAACTTTATAAAGATAGATTTGAAACATCAAATAAAAAGTTCTTAAACTTTTACATCACTAAGAGGGACATGAATGTCGGACCTAAAACATTTCGTCCTCACAGTGTAAACCACATGACAGCTCCCTAATAGTGAAGCCAGAGTGCCTTGATCACCACCTGGTGGCAGCATGCAGTATCGGTCTGTAACCCTGCCTCCTCCATGTTCGCGGATGGGACATAGACAAAACTTAAAAGAACATGTCAAACACATTTTTTTTCCAAAGTTGTTCCTATCACACTGATGTCTGTTTATATTTTGGTAAGTTTATTTGATGACTTGTGATTGGTCGAGCACGTGTATCAGCAGGATACTGCAGCTCTTCACGTTTCCTCTTTCACACAGACAGTGAGAAATCACATGAAGAGAAAGAGGTAGAGAGACTACAGTCTCCACTCAAATACCTCTGCTGGAAAAACGGAGGTTGTAATAAATAAAATTTCATAACACACTGAAACCAACATCTTACTCTGACTCTCCTCACTAACTCCCCTGCTGTCTGAGTGTGGCTGTGTTGTTATGCTCCAGTCACAGCTGCTGGAAGAGCAGAGTGGAAACATGTCCGTGACGGGTTCGCCGGCCACCTGTGGCCTCGGTGCACCGTCAGAGCCAGGTACGGGGGGAACGCACATCTGCGGCTGGCAGCCCCACACTCCACATTGGCAGGGAAAGAGTAGCTGACAGAGCACAGTTAGGCTGAGAGCCACGGCAGCATCTGGGAGGCCGATAAGGAGCTAAAGGCCACTGTGGTATTGTGCTACTCGAAGATCAAGGCTGGGAGAAATTGGAAAGGCTCTGATGTATTGTGACAAGTCTTCAATTTAGCTCCACAGGATGTAGATAATACAAGGGAAGGATTGGTGGATTACAAAATGTGAGTCATATCAATATGACAATTAAGATAGAGAGAAGATTGAGAATTAAAGAAGAGGTATAGGAGAGAGGTAAGTAAAGAGGTAGACAATGTTGGCTCTAAGTTTTTGTTAAGCACTTTGCCGTATGAGCAGCTGCACTTTTTTTTTTAAGGTCTGCAAAGATGATGCACAGTTAAACAAGTCCTGAATGCAAATTTGATGTTATTCCTCATCAAGATTCAAATACATTCGCCCCTGCCTCTGCAGAAGAGTGATAACTGCTCATGTTTAGTTCCTGCAAATTCCACACAGCTCTTTTTACTTAATGCATGTGTCTTGTTTAGTCTTGTTAAATTAGATGTTTAGCTCTGGAGAATGAAATGAATTTCCAGTGCATGTTGGAGCTCGGGGCGGCTGAAGAACGACAGCTGGAGGCCATGCAAATGACAGAGGCTAACTAGACTCCCAGGAACTGAACCCACGCTGCTCGCACACTGATTTTTAAAAATCCTGTCTATTGGAAACCCTAGCAACACTTATCTGCAATTGTGTTTTTCCGAAAAGAGATGGTCTCATGTTATTATTTATTTTTCTCCTCCTGTTTCTCTCTCTCTCTCTGCATGAAAACCTTGTGACAGGAGATGTCCTCCTCATGGGTCCTCTGAAGGACTAATTGAATTTGAAAGACTGAGAAGAGAAATGCTGCGGACATACAAAGGGTCCCCTCTGTTTGCTTGTAATGAATTAATCTGTACATTATGCAGAGGGGCCTTAACCTCAGAGGTCCCATCAGTCTCAGGGGCCATAAAGGACAATTTACACAGAGAAGCCAATTATATGTGCAACATCCATGTTCAATTCCCGGTTGAGCACAATTAAGTTTACGTGTCCTCTTTAACTTTGAGCAAAGCCACACATTGAATAAAATTGAATCCTTATTAAAGCAAAGTGTACTTCAACAAAGCTTGAAAAATAAAAATGCTCAACAAATCATATTTATTGTTATTATTGTCAGTAACTGACAGGACAGCGGCACCTCAGGGGCCAATCGAATTTCAGTGCCACCTTGGCCCCACCCATGAACCGACAGAATCTGGACAAATTAATTTAAAAAAAATTTAAAAAAACAGAACAAGGCTTTACAGATCGGAAAAAAAGACACTTCAGCCCAATCTGACACATTAAAGCTGCAGATAAAACACACATGACCAGACACGCATTTACACGACCAGCGAACCAAACATCTGAGGTCACAAACCGAGAGAAAACTATAGAATCTATAGAAACACACGTCTGAGACGAGATAGATCGTTGTTAAACACAAACTGAACTACCAACTCCTGAAGAACCATAATGACACAAGAACAACCATTAGACCACGTCCACCATTTGAAGATGAAGATGTGTATATGTGAGCATCGCTCTTCTTCATAAGGGGCGGGATGACGTTCTCTGCTCACAGATGTAATAATCCCAGGTTAATGGATTCTGTTCTGCAGCAGCTCACACAGTCTCCTTGATGGAAGAGACGTTCCCCATTTTCCTCAAGTAAATGATCTATTAATGAGGCGTCATGGCTTCCTGGTGCACTGTGGGGAATTAAATAACTGCCATACAGATACAATCACAGGCACAACGGTACTGCATCACGCATAGTAACTGTGGCTGGTGCAGCATGTGAGGGGTTCAATGTCAAGAATGTTGTACGACACACTGGACAGGAAGAAAATCTAGTGTAAGCTTCATACACTTATAATATTACATACATTACACACACTCAGCCTTCTGACCAGCAGGCGTTTACGAAATATATGACGCTGATTCAAAGTCCACTCTCCATCATGTAATTTGAATTTAAACCCCAAATATGAGGCTTTTTAATGATGCACCCATAATGCATTGTAAGAAATGTCATAACACTGCCATCTTGTGGCTGAAGCGTGGTGTTACACGCAAGTTGTCAACAGTTCAAGTCTGCAGTCATTTCCATAAAACAATCTTTTCCATGTTTGTCTATGAGGGAACATTTACAAAGTTAATAAACATATTAACAGAACTTTAAATAATAATGATTTGTTACTGTATTGTTTTACTTCTTGTCCTCTTGTCATGCTGTAATCTTAATAACCAATATGAGGGAAAACATATCTACTGAAATCCAATGTATTTATTTTTTCACAGTGATTCATAAATACAAAATGCACATTACACTATTTATCATTTTTCAAAAATGGTTTGATTTCTAGTTTGAGTCTTCACAGGAAAAGTGCTTTGTGCTTTGCTGCCCTCTGCTGATTGTTTGAGTCAAAACCTTTCTTGCTTTGTTTTCATGTTAAATCCTCCAGATCCTGTATATGTGCTCTTCTTCCTCACTTTTCTGCATTAATGGTTGTCAGCTGTATTCATGTTTTTATCCGGCTCGTTTCTTTTCAGTGTCGCTGGTTATTAACACAGATAAAACTCCTCGAACTGAACTTTTAAACTAATCAAAGCAGAGGGTGTGTGATTTCTCTCTTTGTCAGAACTCCTCATTTGCTCTCATTATATCATATGGCATGATATAATGAGAGAAACCAGAATAGCATGTAGCACGAGCAGCCAGCATACATGAAAGTCTTGTTCCGTTCTTTCTTTCTGTTTCACACATTAGAGTCAAACAGCACATTACAATAAGTGGAGTTTCAGGCCTCCCAGCCCTGAAAACAGCTGGAGGCCACAGCAGAGACCTGTCTCTCCAACTCCCTCAGAAACGGCTGCAAATTATCCACTTTCTTCTTTCATGTCACAGAATCAAAATTATTATCAGCAGTGCACAGTGCAACTCTCCAACCAAAAGGTAAAATCTCTTCTAACCGGGAACACATGGGCCTCAAATAAAAAATAAAAAAAAGCTTGATGCTTCAAGTGTGATGAACTTTACAACTCGGCCTGTTTACTGCACAAGAGACGTGACTCCCCAAATTGTTTCCCAGAGTTTTATATAATTGTCATATGTGTCAAGAGTACGAGCACAGAGAGCCAACACATGATGAACTGCAGATATCATCTGTGTGTGTGTGAGAGAGAGAGAGAGAGAGAGAGAGAGAGAGAGAGAGTGTGTGTGTGAGTGTGTGTGAGAGAGAGAGAGAGAGAGAGAGAGAGAGAGAGAGAGAGAGAGAGAGAATTATGGTTAGGGTTAGACGGAACAGATTTATTGGAAGTTAATAAAAAAATAAAAAAACTATTATAGCAATGTTATTATAATTATATGAATGGGGCAATTATAAAGCAACAGCTAAAGTAAAGTTTAAACTTTTAATTAATAACTTTTCTTTATATTATTAATAATTTGTCTATAAAAACACACTGTGGTTACTTTTTATTTATTTCTAATCAAAATTAGTTATTTCAAAATATTTGATAAAGTTATTTTTTCTCACTTTTGAACAAATCCAAATTATTTCCATTTATTATTAAATGGAAATAATAAATCGCAGTTGGAGAGAAACTGAAAATGTTCGCGCGCTGCGTTCAAACGGGTGAAATAATCAAATGTGGGACTTTTCCGTTAAATCATCAGATTTCCTAACGAACACGAAGAGATTCGTGGATTTAAATCCGCAGTTCGTCAGATAAAGTGAATAAAGGCAGCGCAGGTTTCACTTCTCACGGCAGAAGAACGAGCGAGTGTTGAATCAACAGAGTAAATCACCTCTTTACTTTCTTTCTCACAATCTGTTCTTCATCTAAACTTCCTAACGCTGTGGATCAAACTTTACAACATGAACTTAATGAAAAGTGAGAGTTGACGCTCTCACTGTGTGAAATCAACGTTAACACGTCTCCAGAATGAAATAACAACTAAAAATGCGACTTCTAGTGCTCTTCACTTTTCAGAGCGTGCACTCAATATACGTTTATAATTAAGATTAAAACTCTGCATGAGTCTTTAAAAACCAAAGCTGTTTTAAACAATTACAAAAATATTTCTAAAACATCAGATCAATCTATGGTTAAAAAAAACGTCTTGTTTCCTCTCAAAGGAAATGATGAAGATTTACAACAAATTAGAGAAACACGGACATTTACATTACAGCTCTGATTTATATTTATCTTATCTCAAACTTTATTTATTATCTTGTTTCTTAAAATGTATTGGTTGAAGTTTAATGGTAACACAACTTGGTCCCTGAAGTCCTCCCTGATTTGTCCAGATATTGAATCAACCATTTAAAATAGGTTAAGTTTTGTTTAAATGTGACAATGAACTGAAAAAATTAAAAATAAAAAAGTTTCTAGGCCAAAACATTTACTGATAGAGGGGAAAAGGTGTTGCTGAGAGTCAGGGCTGCAGGTTTGATTCCCAGGTAAGCAGCAGTGTGTATGTATGTATATATATATATATATATATATATATATATATATATATATATATGTACATATAAGTGTGTATGTATAGCAGGAGGACTTGCGTGACAAGAGGAGAGAAAACAGAAAGAGGACTTAATGTCCTGCAGGCAAACATTAGAGTGACTCCTTCATCTTTCATGCTGCTCCTGCTCTGCCTCTTACATGTTTCATCACAGGAGATGGAGCTCAGAGCTGAGACACATCCGAGATCCACACTCGGTCCAATCAGACAAAAACAACAGCATCAACTCCGAGTGGAGGAAAAACAGAAGAGAAAGTGTCTTGGAAATGTCTTTAAAGACTTTTAATATATAGTTACACTAATAACAGCATTAATCTTATTACTTTTCCTTTAACTAAAACTACGACGACAATAACAACTATAACTTATAATAATAATAATAATGGTAGTGTTAGTAGTATGATTTATACTATTATCATTAGTAGTAGTAGTAATAATCACACTACTAAAACTACTTATATTACTTATAATGCTAATCATAGTATAAATCCCAATGATAGTAACACCAATATTCAATCCCTCGTATTATTATTTATAACTGCCGTAGTAATAGGTGCAGTATTAGTAGCAAAAATAGTAGAACTACTAATAGTACTCAACTATTAAAACTAATAATAATAATAATATAAATTATATGATTAATAATGCCAATACAATTATAACTATATATTTGATTATTATAATTGATAGACTCTTATTAATATTATCATTATTATTATTGTTAGTAGTAGTTTTAGCAGTAGTAATGCGTTTATTTTCACTGCAGATTTGATTTATTTCTTTATCTCCTAAAAACTCCTTTTTTATTAATCCAGGAATATTTTTTTATTAATACAAGTTTGTTTAATCAATAAACCTGCAGTCTCTTTCAATATCTGCTTTTGCAGTACCTCAAACATTTGTTAAAGTTTCAGGGTAGATCCTAGTAATGACTTTTTAAAGTTAATAATAATAATACAAATAATATAGCGTTATTAAGAGACTCAGTCAAAACATTCCTCATTAAATACAATTCAGCAGCAGGAGGAGGAAGAGGAGGAGGAGGACCCCCACATGCAGCTCTTATAGCTGGTGTACTCCAGTTATCCTTCAGGGGCCATGATTTATTGAAAAATATGGACCATGTGTATCAGCTAATATGACAGAAGTGCTTTGACCTTGGACGGGAGGGGGGGGTGCACTCTCTCCACGGACATCAGCTGCTACCTTTGAGTGTACCTCGCTCCTTTCACACGCAACGGAGGCTCCTCGGCCCCACGTCCTGCGCCTCCTTCTGCAGATTTCTATTTAAAAAGCTCCTGGGTCACACAGAGGGTGCTCGGGAGAAGAGGTTTTTATTTTTAGCCATCTAGAAGTTTCATAAACCTTTAAAAGTTGGACCCTTTTAGCTGAAATCCCCCCAAAAAAACCATGTGACATTTGACCCCAGTTCCTGGCACAGCTTAAGACATTAGTGGTATCACAAGGAGGCTGATGTTCTCTCATTGATCTGATGTCCCATAAGCCCTGGTATTTGTGGTGGGCCTGTAATCCGTCAGAAGTGCCCCGTCTTTCCCACCCCCTGCGGGAATAAACCCTGTTTCCTGTGTAGGTATATTGTACCTGCCGGCTGCTGCACTTATCTCATGTGATTAACCTTGATGGCTTTAACGTGCATGGGAAAGAGCCACTGATTGTTGCAGCTTAAAGTGTTTTTCTCCACTAGATGCTCTTTAAACTCACTTTTTCTGAGGACGAAATCAAAGTTTCACAATTCTGGGGGGAAATGTTCACTTTTCTCTTTCAGAGGAGTTTGGATGTGTGACTTTAGGCCATAATGTAGCTGGAAAAAAGTAAGACTCTTCTTTTAATTTATTATTTAGAATTGATGCTACTTTAAAACTGAACTTTACAATGATTGTTGCAGCTTAAACTAGTGTTTTTTTCCCCGATAGAAACTCTTTAAACTCACTTTTCCTGAGGACAAAATCAATGTCGAACAATTAAATGTGCTGCAACGTTTCATTTGATCACTTCTGAAGGGAATAGGTTTGGTTTTCTCTCACAGGGGTGTGGATATGTGGCATTAGGCCAGAATGTGGCTAAAATATCGCGCTTTTCTTCCTCCTTTGTGCTGAACTGACAAGCTGGCTCTAACAGGGGTTAATTTGCCGTCCAAGGGTTAAACAAACAGGCATTAATAGTTTATTCCGGCCAAGAGCTAAATGTGTTTTTCTTTCCAGGCCTGAAAGACAAACATCAAACTCACAAAACTAAATAAAACACACACAACAAGCTTGTTTTTGTTAACAGGCTTTTGTGCACGGCTGCAGAAGCTGTTGCAATAAACCCAAACAGCTCCCAGAATGCTTTCGCTTTGTCCGCTGCATGAATCGGGCTGCGAGTGCGGTGAGGTGAGGGCTAATAGGGATTAAGCAGGAGAAGTATGTGTCAGTTTCAATGGTCGTAATCTGGAGTGTTCTTTTTGGACTTTCTGAGCAGGTATAAAACGCAGATTAAGGGCCATTTCTGATAAAGTGACAACGGGAGCCTGGAGGTCTGTTTTCAGGCAGGGACCCCAACCACGACCTCTCCGCCATGAGCTGCCAGAGAGAACGCAGGTTTAAAATCTCATCTGATGGGTGTGAACGTAGCTTTTTTGAGTAAGACCGAGGGTGGAGTAGAGCCGCAGCAGACGGAGAGCGCATGAGAGCCCAGAAAAGAAAATCGTCAACAGCTCCACGCTCGATGTGGCATAAAGGGGCCCTTCTGGTTGACTGCCTCTGTTAAGGCCAACCTAAGATGTCTGGACCTCACTGACCTCATATACACTATTGCATTCTGGGCCATGGCTTTGACCTCAGCAGCGAGAATCGCCACAGAGGCCCATTATAGTGGCAGAAATAATGATGTGGAGGAACCCCCCCCCCCCCCCCCAATACATAGATTCTCATCATGCATATGGAAGACAAACATACACACTGTTAACAACACTGCAGGAGAAGCTGCTCTGGATTTGACTCATGATGATTATGTTACGGATGAGCTGACATCAGGAAATCATAGTAATCAGCAGAATATATACTGGATACACTGAATATTTAATAAGAGCTGATGTTTTATTAAGAACTCAAACTCATAACGAAAATAAGAAACTGATTAGTTCAGGTCGAGTGAAGAGTATTTACATTTCACAATACTTCAGAACTTGGACTTTACTCTATTGTATTACATATATCTGGGAACTATATATTTACATTTTATGCTATTTCTATTTGAAGGACTTTTTACTCAGTACAGTATCTACAGTTTTTACATTGTATGTTAACTGGATCTTACTTTAATTTACTTGATTTCATTACATTTATCTGGCAGGTATACAGTATTTACATTTAATTCTACTTTAAACTGGACTTTACTTTACTCCATTACATTTATTTGAAGCTACACAGTATTTACATTTCATGCTACTTTTAACGCAGACTTTTAACGCCACAACACAATCGTTACTTTGCAAATGACCATTTTTCAATAAAATAAATATGGTTATGCTATAAAATCCATGTCTCAATAAATCAGCTACAAAAATAAAATGCTGTTTGTACATTAATGCATTAGAAATATCACTAAAATAAGGTTTGCATATTAACACAGGGGCCAACGAGTACTTTAACTTTTGATACTTATAAAGTACATTTTCTACGTATTTATTGTACAGTATCTACTTCGATTTAAGTAAATTATCTTCTTTCTGCTTCCATCACAATAAATAAGAGTCAAAATAAGCTCAACACAATAAGTGAGCCTGGACAGACATGTTTCCTTATCCTCCGTTAAAGAGAATTAGATATTTCAGTGTATTTGTACTAGAAAATAGTTCTTATCCCCAGTGATCATTCCTCAGGTAGTCTGGAGGTTCGGTCCTTGTTGCATCCACCTTGTAAAGGTTGCAGTGTCATCCTTAATTAAGAGATCTTAAACATGCCCCCATGTGCCGCGCTTCACAATGAGGCCAGACAGGACAGGAAGTGTTATGTTAGTGTTGCTGCTGGCGAAAGTGGCATGAGATCATTTCAAGCTTCCCTCAAAATGACACAAAAACATGTCGGTCTGAATCACTGTTGGAAAATAAAAAGTCAAATCCTTCATCTTTTAAAATGCTCACACACTGCCATGCTCTTCAAGGACTCTCAGGCAAGTGTGTAAAATGGGGCCCTCCTCTTTTTTGTTGGGGGCCCACAAATGAGTTTGTTTGAAACGATATTAACAGCATTTAACTTATGTGATCAAGTCTAAAAATGATTCTTCGGTCAAACATCTGAATAATAAATGAAAAAGGAGTCAACCAGGAAATGATGAAGAAGCTTAAACCAATCACAGAATTATAGTTTTGTCAAGTTTTCTTTTCTTTCCTTCAACTTAATCTCCTGTTTTATTCTTGTTAAATAAAAAATAAAAAACTAATTATCATCTAAGAGTATCTTGGGGTCCAACATGAACTCACAACTGTCTGCTAAAGTTTTGGTTATTACAACAACAGAGCCATTAATGTGTAAGTTTGCTTGGTTTGTGGTTTTCTTATAGTTTTAAGCCGGCTGAGGAATTAATTTCAAAAATGGAATGTCAAATATCTCCGTGCACCTGATCCGACCACATCCATACAATACACAGGAAGCAGTTCTGAAAGTTAATTGTTACCTTTTTGTTATATAATAGTTATAGAGACAAACCTTTAACTAAAAAAACACATTTTCAGAGTCTTTGAGGTGAAAAAATGTTTTTAATCCTGTGTATAAATGCATATAAATGTAACGTCAGATTAGAGTAGTAGTTTTTCTTACTCTTCTAATTACCCTGCTCATGAAATATATATTTGCTACTACTACAAGGCATACCGCCTGTGTGTGCTGCAGGCTACGCTCACAGAACGCTGACTATACAGTAAGTTTGCTGCTTGATTAGTTCAATCATTTCGATTGTTTCAAACTTTACAAAAAGCATATTTGGGAAGTATGTGAAATATGGTGCGCAGCTCAGAATCCAGAGTAAGAGGTTGATAGGTTATTAGCAGCAAAGAGGCTTTTACAAAGTCAATTTTGTGGCACAGAGAATTGTGAGGAATTCCTTTGAGAACACAAATGGTTTGTTTTTCTCTGCCTCTCTTCAACGCTCACCGCTGAGATTTAACATCAGTGTTGTGCTGTGAGGTACTTTTCTACGCAAGAGTTGGATTTGATGCGGCTTGTCAACATGCAGCCTGAGAACGTGCAGCCTGGAATGTTCTGAGAATTTGTTAAAGCTTCCCTACAGATGAAAGTAAGCTTTTCATGGTGTTTAAATCCTATTACAACTCCAAACGCACTGCTGTTTTACTCCAGCTTTCACAGTCTTGCAGCTGACTAAACATTTTCCCCCTTCAGTGTTAATCAACTCTTTTTTTAAGCTGCAACACACTGTCACTCCATCTACGGGCATTTAACAGGGGCTGTTTCCAGGAAAATAAAAATATCAATTCTCCACAGATAACCTAAAGTGAGTGTTTCAGAGAGGTTGTGGTGAAAAGCTTCTCCTTCAGCCTGTCAGTGTGAGAATGAGGGAGCTCTGTGAGGCCTGTGCTGGACACTGATTGGTCCTTTAAGCCTCGCTGAGGGAGGAACAAGTCCAGAAGTGACATGATGGTGAATCTGTTCATGTTTGTGTTATGGTTAATTTGCAAAACACACATTCGCAAACAAACAGGAAAAAGGAACCGAGCTTTAAAGTCATCCATGCTCAAAAATATGTTTTCCTTGTTTTTACTTTTATCAAAGTTTCTATGTGCTCAGTTTAAATACATCAAGAGTCTCAGATGTTTGTTTGAGCAGGATTTTGTGACATCACAACGGGTTTAGAAACAAATTCTGGTCCAAAATGCAATTTACAAAAAAATAAAAAATAAAAACACATACAGATAATGAACATAGAAGTAAAATCCAGGAGTTCAGCTCTTGGTATTAAAAGCATTAGAATTTTCATTAATTATGTATTATGTAAATCTGGCAAAAGTAGATATTATGTGACTTTTTAAACTTATATTTTAAAAATATTTTTCACGAAAAATATTACAATAAATATATATATAACAATATGTATATATATTTGTGCGTAATGTCTACAGCATGAATTTAAATATTATGAATCAAATAAATACTTTACACACATATTCAGATATTAGACTTTATAGTAATTTGCAAAACAACTATAATCAAAAACATTTAAAGACTTTTGCACTCAACTGCTGAAAAGGGTTAAAACGTCACTGAGCATATTTAAGACTTATCAGGCACATTATTCTGTTTTGTTCCAAACAAAGGCCTCAAAACTCGTTTGTTTGGCTCACACATTCAAAACTCTGATAATCTGTTCATCACTTCACACATAAACATGATTAATAACTATAGTGTAATAATAATAATAATAATAAGTATTTAAGGCTCTGCTCTGACAATCTTCTGTTTTTCCCTGATGCAAACTATAATGGAAATCGGTTTAATCAATAAAATCATATTACCTTTAAGAAATGGTGTCTTTAATAATTATAGGGCAACTCAATAAGAGTTTAAATCTTACAGTGCACAGTAAATATAAAGTGTGCATGGACCGATGTTACCAATAGGCGGTACTGTGCCATTCTTCATGAAGCTCCCTCCATCTCTGCCGCCCTGAGGACAACTCTGCGTCTCTGCCTTGGTTTGCTCCCTAATTGACCTAAATACAGCATCTCTGCGCTGCCTCAAGACAGACAACAACCACGCCGACAGGAGAGGCTCCCGACAACGAGACACTCCGGTTTTGATTTATTATTTTGTTTGTCTGGAGTTATATCTCGTCGCTTCATGGTTTGAATTTGTGTCCGGATCTCTTGCAACTAGAGGCTTGAGCTGAATTTGCGCTCATGGATCGCGTCTGGGCGGTTTTACGCGGAGCAGGAGACACTCCAGTCTGGGAAGCAGACACATTCCCGGGAATGGTTTTATAATATTCAGATCTGGGGAAGTGTTTTCGTCACAATGCTGGACGATAAAGCGCCGACATCGAAGCGCAGCGCTGCGTCGAGAGGTTCGTCTTTTTACATTGAGAATTTGCTGGGAACTGCAGACAGAGGAGCTACAGCCGAGGAGCGAGAGGAGACCTCGGACTTCGGAGTTAGCGTCCACAGCCCGGTGATGTGTCCCGGACGTTTGGAGAAAGAGGAGCTGACCTGGAGAGGGACGTCACCAAACACAGTGAACTGCAGCTCAAGGAGTGAGTGTCCATCTACACAAGCTTTTACTTGTTTACTGTAATCAGCTAATAAAAGGTGCGAGACTCAAAAGATCTGAAATCGTCGCTTTAATTTGACCGGCAGATAACCTCGCTGATATGTTGGATAAGTAGGATTAAGGGGCGCTTACTAGGGTCGTGACAACACTTAAAGCTGATCTTACAAATCAGTGGAAAAGCATCACTCGTGTACACAGATATAATTAATTACGTCACGCGTAAAACCATCCTACTCCGTGCGTAAAGGTCTACAATTCACCACGTGGACCAGAATCGGGCCACAACTGCAGCTAACTTTTATTATTATATAATATATAATAAAATACCTCTGCACGGCCATAAGTAGGCTCGACAAATAGTCTGTAAAACGTTTTACTGTCTCTGTCTCAGTGCGTAAAATCCCAAACTCTCCAAATATCAGCCTTGTACGGTGTTTGGCATCCACACAACTCCGGTGGTGGACGGCGAGCAATCAATGAGCGTTTTTCCCTACTGCGTTCTGACAGTTTTGGACAAGGGTACGAGCACTTTAGCCTATGTAGCATGATTAAGGGAGTTTTCTTTTTGCAGGTCCACGGTACAAGCCCGGCTACTCGGATGAGCACGGCGACCCTCTACCGAGCAGCGACCGGGATTCCCCACCTTTAACAGGGCACGCGGAGGAGAAGGGGGGAGACAGTTTGACGGATGAGAGAGAGGACGACGCGCCCTCCTCCTGCTTGTCTCGAGAGGACAGCTCGGACCCAGGTGCGGCCAGAGCAAATAGAGCCACGCTACACTCTTAATTTAGGTCCACCTTCGGCTCTGTGGAAAGCACAGGGAGTGCGTAATTACGCATGCACCCAGCTCATAACACAGGCTACAAATTGGCTGCAGACTTTAACTTGTTGTTGTTTCCCTTTAAGCAGTGTGATGTATCAGCTGACAGTTTGTGGTTTTTTATTAACCATCAGTTCGTCCTGCAGAAATCATGTTTTAGTTGTTTTCACAAGCTTCTTAGCAGTGGCGTAGCAAAAACATCCTGGATCAATGTGCAAGAAAACTACCATGGGAACCTTGAACAAAAACATCTCTCCTTCTTCCTGCTCTCAGGTGACACAAAAGTGGCCCGCAAGAAGAAGACCCGCACCGTGTTCAGCCGCAGTCAGGTCTTCCAGCTGGAGTCCACGTTCGACCTGAAGCGCTACTTGAGCAGCACGGAGCGGGCCGGCCTAGCCGCCTCGCTGCAGCTCACGGAGACCCAGGTGAAGATCTGGTTCCAGAACCGCAGGAACAAGTGGAAGAGGCAGATCGCTGAGGACATGGAGGCCGGCAGCAGCGCAGCCACCGCACGTCCCTACGCCGCACAGAGGGTCGTCAGAGTTCCCGTGCTGTATCGCGAGAGCGTCGCTGCGCCTGTGACGCTGAGCAGCCTGCACCGAGGGTCACCACTGTCTGTTGGCTTCCCTAATGTGATTAACTATCCATTGACTTCTCACTTCACTCATCCTGTGTCGTTTGTGATGCCACAGATGACTGGACTGGTGTGACTTTAAAGGGGCAAGAGAAGTTACAGCCATTCTTGTGACTCTTTGGACAAATCATTAAATAAAGATGGTGCAAAACATTTCATTTTACAACCAGTTCAGATTTGGGAAAATCAAATGTTGTGCTCATGCACAGCAGATAATTCAGCCTGTGTCAAATTGTTTCCTTAGGACTTTTTCAAGAGGCAACTTTTGGGAAATAAAGCCAGATTTAAATCAAGCCATCGGGATTCTTCTTTGTAGCTTTTTAATTCTCCTTGAAACAAAACAATTTCTCCACATTAGCAGTGTTTTTTTCAATTCATGATAAAAACCTGACATTTTATATGTTCCCTTAGATTTAATAGGTATGATGGATATTTTTGGACTCTTCCCACAATAACTGCCCCGAGGACACTACACACAAGATCACACAGAATTAAAATATGGTTCTATTTTGTGGTTATTTCTCAAAATTGTACGGATGACCCACAGACAGATGGGAACACTTAAGTGTCATAATATTTCAAGCTTGCGGAATAATTGGCTCGGACATCACTTCAAAACTAGTGTTCGTGTTTGACTGTGACACAAAACTGCATGAGAAATACAAGTTAGTTGTCAAGAAAATGTGAGAACGTTAAAATAAAAAATTGTGGAGAATTTATATCAAGGAGAAGTCACACAAAGAAGAAATAGTACAGATTAAAAAACTCAAAGTTCCCACAATGTGGGTGACAATGAAGTTATAGTAAACACATTTTCTTCACAATTGGCTCTGTTAAAAATCAGTGCCACAATTTATATGTTAAATTGTATTTCACATGAGCTGGACTCTTTTCCTCACATTTACAAACTCATGCCTGGTTTTAAAGTTCTCTCTGAGCCTTATTTCACGAGCTCTAAATATTGTTGACCCTTATTTGAGCCCATACACATCCTGTCCTGGGGATTTAATCATTGGATCATTTGACACATGCAAAAAAAAAAAAAAAAAGAAATCTTCCTACTGATCATGTATGAAAAAGCCATTTTAGTGTTTGTGACTTTTGATAGCTGGGAGCTTTTGAAATACCCTCAAATCTGTGGCATTTCTTATTTAACAAGATTATAATACAGATTTTTGTACACTGATGTTCACATGTGAATAAAATGTATGCACAAATTGTTCTGTGGTCTCCTGACTGACAGGGTCACTTCGTCACATGCATCCTTCCATGTAACTTAAAGCACATTTTATATTTTTTTTTACAGCACTATATTTTGTTTTCTTGCTTAAAGGACCCAAGAGACAATTTTGAATTGGCCTACATTACTGTTTCAGTTGCATATTTAAAGGGAAGATGTTATGTTGTTTGAATAAGACTCATTGTGAATGTGGCATATAAATAAAATCATTTAATAAATAAACACTATGATGATGCAAACTCCAAGGTTTAAAATAAAAGGACTCGAGCCACGTCTTGTTTTTGGTCGGTAGCCTACAGGGCGCACTGAGCTTCTGATGACAGCCAAGTGTTTAAAGCAACAATATGGCAGCCAGACGGGAAACCTGCATCCCGCCCTCATCTGCCCCACAACCCGCACCAATCACAAGCTGCTAAACCGCACTCTTCCGGGTCGTAGAAGAGCGTCTCACCGGCTCCTCCGCGCGCTAGTCGCAGCCGTGGAGCGATGGTGCTCGGAGCGTCCGGGGACGTTGGTGTTTCGGGAATCTCGGAGGAGCGCATGAAATGCCGGGGAATATGAGCAAAGGGGACGCCCCGGGTCGCAGCGCCTCTTTGACGTTCACCATCGACAGCATCCTCAACCTGCGGCAGCAGCTGGACCCCGGAGACTCCGAGGGCGCAAAGACGCAGAGGGACGGTGGGTGTACGGATGAGTTTAAAGCGCAGTGTGAGGAGGTGTGGGACGTCCGGAGGAGAGATGACAGCCGGTCAGAGGGAACAGGTAACTCGGGGGACTTATTCACTCTCTCTCAAAAGTGATTTATCGGAGTGATACTACATTTATTTACAGATTGACAGATGTGTTTAGAGGCAGAACCATGCGTAAACTGTGGATTTAAGCAACGAGTGAATTATTTGTTTATGTCTCAAATTGGAGGTAGCTATTCCTATAGTTTTTTTTTTTAATTACGTGCGATCTGTGCGTTTTTACGCATGAATTGGTAAGAGTGTGTGCTCGATTTTACCACATGCATCCAAAGACGTTTTGTCGCTCTGTTCACAGTGAAGTCCAGAGTCCACCCTGCGGACCGCGGGGAACACACACCAGCGCTGACAGCCACCTCCTGTGCCGGGGCGCAAAGAGCGCACGGCGCCAAAGACGCGTCCGAGCAGCAGCAGAGCACCACGGACACCAAAGCCACAGTGAAGAAGAAGACGCGCACCATCTTTTCCAAGAGACAGATCTTCCAGCTGGAAGCCACTTTTGACATGAAGCGGTATCTGAGCAGCTCGGAGAGAGCGTGCCTCGCCAGCTCTCTGCAGCTCACCGAGACCCAGGTGAAGATCTGGTTCCAGAACCGCCGCAACAAGCTGAAGCGGCAGCTGTCCACGGACATGGAGGGCCCGCTCGCCGCCGAGCACCTCTCGGAGGCGGGGAAAAACGTGCAATTACCGACTTTTTACAAAGACAGCAGCCTGCTGAACGGATGTTTGCTGCCCATGCCTTTCCCCGTCATTTACCCGACTGCGAACGCGGCGCCTTACATCTACTTCTCCAACACTGGCAAGTATTTTGGCCTGTTTGATGCGGACTGATGGTTTCCTCTGGATGTCTGGACTTTATATGAGCCTGTCACTTTTTTATTGTATTTTTTGAGTTCATATAATTCCTGAAACTTTGATGTAAACATATCAACTAATCCAAGACATGCATGTGCCACTTTTCTGTCCCCAAATGTTTATTATTAATTATTATTATCATATATTTTTTTAAGTTTTTGATATTTTGAAGTTGTGCATGCATTAAAGTTCCTCTGAGCAGTTTTACTTGGCGCAGTAATGTCATCAGACTGAATGTACGTTAAGAGCAAAGCTGCAGCAACTTCGGTTAAAAAACGCATTTGTAATCGTTTCCATCTCTTATGTTGAAATGTTCGAGTTTCTGTGGAGCAATACTTCGTTTTGTATTTATATGGCCTTATATTATTATTGTTGTTGAACACTTTTCTGGTTTATTTTCACTCGATCTTTAATATGACCGACTGTTGAGCTGTGAATACAGTTATTATATCATGACCATGATGAATTTTGCAATAAAAAAAGTAATGTTTGAAGTTTTTTGCTGCGTGTTTTGGCTTAAAACTGAGGTCAGGTGCAAGAAATGTGACTTTAATATCGGTGTGTTTTTTTTTTTATCCTTATTTTTAAGTTTCATTTGATTTTAGGTCAAGACTAAAAACACTTTGGTTTAGAAGATCTAAAATCTTTGTGATCACAGATAATTACGGTTTTAAAGTACATTTTCATCTCTGCGGTGTCAAACTCTGGGCATTGGATGTTTTCTGAAACTTAAATGTTGATTCCAGAGATGAGAAATGGCTCAAAATCGGCTTCAGGTCGAATCACCTGTTTCATATCGTTAATTTTCATCACACGTTACATCAGGTCAGTTCCCTGTATTTATTTATTCATTTCTAAGCTCTGCCTCCCTCAGTGAAGGGTTGAGTTGTCTCATTTCTGTGCTGCAAAGTCAGTGATGATCCTGCTTCCTGTGTGAGTCTTGATCAAAAGTTGGAACTGTACTTTGAAGGTTTTTCATACTTGCTCTCAGGCCTTTCTATTCCAAAATCTAATTCATCAGTACTGTTAATTAGACCATTTTACGCTGCTGTTAATTCAACACCAACTGAACTTTTCTTTAACACAAACTGAGATGATTATACATTTTGATTTTCAGTATTATTTTCGCATGAAATTTAAAAACATGAAGTTGGTTTCTGATAAAACTTCTGTTAAATCACTTTATAACAAGGACTAAAAAAAGATTGGGAAACTGGTTGTGGATTATTAGTAGATTGATCAGGTAACTATTGGTAGTAGACACATACATATACACACATATATTACGTTTGTATTTATATATTAGTAGATAAGTTCCTGCTACACCATCAGTTACTGCAACATGGTGACATCAAGACTACAAGATTATAATTGAATATTATTGGCTAAAAATGAAAAATAGTCATGATTGTTTGAAAGTTATTACAAAAGATGAAAAGAAGGTTTGTACACAGTAGGTTTGACCAACAGCAATTAAGGCTAAGTTTAACATAAGGTCGACAAAAAATAAGTATATTTTCTCTCACATTTACTTCTTCGTGGACATGAGTGAAGTCTGAGATTCTTTTAAATGTAAATAATATATGATAAACACAGAAAGTTACAAATAGTTTAGTGAGTGAAATTATAATGTAAAACTAGTAACAAATGAACAAAGAGGAGTAGAAACACAACGACAGGCTTCTGCAACTGCACAGGTACTTTTATCAATGTGTCCTTTATCAGCTCCGTGTAGAAAGATGTGCAGTTTCATAACACACAATAAAATCTGAGCCGAGATTCTTAACTCACACTAAAGGTGGGTCATGGTGAGTCATCACACTGTGGCAGCAAAGGTTGATCTGCATCCATAATATAACAGTGCTGTCCCTCGCTTAGACCGAGTACTCTGTGTTTTCTAAGTACTGAGAATATGCGCGAATCAAGATTCAGGAGTTTCTGATCCAGGTCTCCCCCACTATCTGTTTTTCTTTGCTGTTAGAGCGCATGAGTGTAGCTGAGCAATGCATCTCTGCAGCCAGAGAAATAAGAGAAATGTGTGTTTAGGTGGACTTGCATCAGTGCTTCTGGAGAGATTTTTCCGAAAGGGCCCAGCAAGCTGCACTTACGCACCGTTTCCGGGTCACTTCCCCTTTCAGTGCTGGAGCCTCTCACTGCTTTCTCCCTGTCACAGCCATTCAAGGCCCCGCCGCTGTTAACCTGTTCACTCAACCACTTAGTCTGCCTGCAAATCTGTTGTTTTCTCTGCTAAATTCCTGCCTACCTTTGCTGTGCATGTAAAGATGTACTGTATCTCATCCCTCCCCACACACACACACACACAATAGACAGGGACATTGTTCTGCACAAAGGATGTTAAGGAATAGTTTTCTTGAAAATTTTGAAAAAATGAGGAGAAACGACAGAAATGCAAGATCGAGTTTAGATTTTCAAGATGAGGAAATAATTCAAAAACGTATATAATGGCAGATGTTCAAGAATTTGGGAAGTTGTGAAAAGGAAGCAAGTAGATAACAAATCAACTTTTACTTTAAGTAGTTTATATTTTAAAAATTACTCAAATTTTAGCTTGAAATGCAAACTAAAACAGCAAACTATAATTAATTCATATTTGATTAAGATCATATTTGGTCTTTTATGCATTATTATACTGCCAACGTGCATAAAACACCACGAACACATAGCTTAAAACTGAATTTTGTAAAGATTTGAATTGTACTATAAAAAGTAAGCATTGCACTTTTGCATGTTCAAATAAGTTGAAAGATACTTTTTAAATCATATATTATTAACATTAATTTAAATTAGAATAAAATTTACATCAAAGAAAATTGTGATTTTATATCAATATTCAAAACATTCATATTAAGACCTAAAATATAAGGCTCAGGACCATGTGATACCTCCAAAATAATGCAATATTATAACATATATATATATAATTTATGTAATTTTTAGAGTGAAAATATACTGTATTGTGTGTTTCTACCTGTTTAAAGTATGTGCACATTGCTCAAGGTCACTGGTAGTAACTTAAATGTTTGTGTGTGCATGTAAATTTAAATAACTACAGATGAATATAACCTATTTTACTTATGTTTATAAATATTACTGATGTAACACAAATGATTCAACAAGAAATACTAACAATGAAGATTTGACCATTAAGTGGTGTTCATAGTGCTGGTTTGTTTATATGTGGATTGTCCCTTATACGTTATAATTAAGTTAAAGGTGAGGTTGAGGTTTATGCACGAGGCAGATAATGAATGAAAGTGAATACAAAAGTCCTCACTAGTGCAGTAATGCAGGTCTGTGTGCGCGCTTGGCTCGTCTTGGAGCGTGTGTCTGAGATGGGAGGTGGTGGGGTGGGGTCGGGGTCGGGTGGGGTTTACAGTCGCCAGACTTCCTGACTCTCCCGCTGTCCGACACTTGTGAACGCAGCGTTGGCTCTTAGTGTCTCAGCACTCTGCTCTGCAACCACAAGGTTCAAATGACCCCACCGGCTGCTCGCATTCTGCCCCGAGCCGGCCTCGTCTGTCAGAGGCACACAAAAATCCATTAAAATCTCCACCTGATCAAAAAGACGCCCAAAAGCCAAGACACCATATGCACTCATTTAGGGCTATCGATGACTGGCGAGCATTGTGGAGTAGTTTAATACATGCGATTGACTTACTGCCAACAGTGGCAACAAAGCTTTTTTTCTACAAAAAGGAGCAGAGCCGCACGTCTGGCAGAGGTATTCTGGGTCTGATGTGCACCTCAAGGCCGTCCAGAGCTGTCAGCACGTTTCTCCAGTGCGACCATCAGTAACCCACGCAGCACATGGTTTCCATCCACCGTTAAACGTATGAACGCTGAGAGCTATTGTTTGAGATCATTGATCGTGAATTGCATGTGATAATGTGGCCCCGCTGCAGGACTGTGGTGGGAATTTCTCTCGTGCCACTAGCATGCAAATGTAGAGATGTGACCTGACCACCGAGGCTTCGTTTTACCATAAGAGGTCCCATTAGAAGAGCCTGTGAAGTTTGGATAAGTCATTTTAAATCACGTTGAGAACACAGAGGACGTAAATGGAGACCTGTGTTTGCACAAACTGCCGTCGTATTACAAGCCCTTTGTGTACTGCACATGTGTGTGTGTGTTGGCTGAAGGATCTTCGTCTCGGTCTCGAACAGGCTGACATGTTGTCAGACCCAATTTCATCTCCTCAACACTGAGTGTCAGCTTTGATTGGGATTTCCATATCAATCATTCAACACTGGCCCTGTTTGTAACCGGACCCGCACGTATGAATAGTTGTTTAATAACCCTGATAATGACCCATTAATCTACATTCACACTACTTGGCACTCAGCGGCAAACACAGGCCTGTGAGGCCTGTGTTTGCCGCGAGCGTTCTTTGTGCATTCTCAGACGGGATTTATAATTACTACCAATTACTGTAAAAGCTGCCCGGAGATAGGCTGGATCTGACGCAGCAGTGGCCACTAACTGAGGAACAAAATTATGCATTAGAGCTGAGACGAAACTGCAGTAAATTACTACAACGGCTTATTTCAAAGAGGAATAAAATGTAAGTTTTCTCCATTAAAATATCATAAAAACAACAAGACCCATGTTTGTTGACTTGTGCACTTGAGTTGTCCCAAATGCTTCCAGTAATTTTCAGACTTTTAGTGTAGCAGTCCACTTTATTTGGTTGCCTGTAAGTGGCATAAGTTCTCTTTTGCATGTGTCTACATTATTGTTGATGTTCCATTCCGTTTAAAGCCACCAACGTTTTAGATCTTGGTTGTTTTTAGCTATGTGTTCAAATCAAATAAAGCATTTTAGCCTGGATGTTAAGTTATCAGAGAAACAGCATTGGAGCATTTTGACCAGATTAATCACCGTCTGCTTGTTTTTGAGGAAACCTCTGCAAATAATTCAGCTTCAGGTAAAAACCCAACGATTGTCACTGAAAGAATCTGAACTATTGGTGAAGACAATAAATACATTGTCATCAAACTCTAGCTTTAGGAATTGAGAGCCCCCTACTGGCAGAAAATGGCATATTGCGCATTCAAGTCAAATCTTGGCAGATATACTTCAATAATGAGTGGAGATTGACAGAAAACTGAGGTAATGATGTTTGAAAGTTTAAAATGCTGCCAAATGAATGAATAAATTAAATTATTTATTAATTATACATTTTTTAATACAGTAATACAGCCTCTACACGTCATCGGTTGTATTTCATGCATTAAAGGATTTTTGGGTTTATTAAATACATTTTGTTCTGATCTAAACTCTTAAACATGAATCTTGTTTTCCTGTTGCAGACCTTGAATACATCTCTATTTGTATCATGGTTTTGTTCAATATTTCTTGTTATGGAAAATTGTGTTTGGCTCGTGTTTAACATAATGAATGTTTCTAGTGTTAGCTTTGTTGTCTTGTCTAAACTATGTACACATCCAGTGTGTCGACTTTTCATGTGCTCAGAAAATCTGCTTTGTGTTTTTGGATAATTCAATGTATTTTAGTTTTCACAAGCCATATATTTAAAAAATCCAAATCTGGGAATATATAGTTTTCACTTGTATCAGACAAATCACCTATGCATAACATAGTTTTAAAATGTCTTTATTTCTATTTTAATATTTTACCTTAAACCCTAACCTGTTTTAGCTGCTTTGTGAAAAAGAAATGAGGTTTGGTTTGGTTTTCACCACTGCTAAAGTAAACTGTTGAAAAAAAGCTCTGTGGTTCAGGTTATTCAGTTTCTTTCTAAAGAATAAGTCATAAATTGAAGGGTCTTTATTTTACTGACGAACCAAATACAAGAGAAATACTTTTTTTTGTGGAGAAACAAAAATAACAGGGTTTTTTCGCAACCTGGCAACACAAACGTTGTTTTAAACATTAGCTTATAAAGATTTATCAAACACTGGCAAAAATATTGTTACATTTTTGAAGGTTTTACTTTTTTTTTTCTCCATATTTCAATTTTACAGTGTCCAAACCTCAGTGGCGTACCAGAGTGGTTTGTTCAGAGGACTCAGTGACGCTGCACTTTACAACATAAACAACACCCCATTCATTATGACTTGTAACTTGATAGTGACGGGGGGGGACTGGACCCTCCCACCAGGCTTTCAGAGGCGTTATTGATCCATTCATTTTGTCGACTTTAGTGGTCTGCAGTGACAGAGTGCCTCTGTAAATTGAATGGGGGCTGTGGGATTACAATGACCGTATCTGATGAAAAGGTCCCGCACGAGTGGCAACGGCATAAATAAAGCCAAAGGTCGCCCGTCTTGCTCTCGCTGGGACCAGGCTACTGAGTTAAGGAATATCTAATCTCATGCCTGGGGGCCCTCTAGTGGCAAACATGTCACAGCAGCAAGGAGCCACCAAATGTCAGCATATGCTCTTCACACTTTGGAAACGCTGGGACTCACTGTGGGGAGGAAGCTGTGAGGAGGATGGAGGCAGCTGGGGGATACTTCATTTTCATTACTATAATTGGAATAAACGGTACAGATTGCTTTCCCCATGAAGTTTCTCCCTCTCATGGTAAACTCGGCCAAAGCTGAGGTCACTGAGGTCACCTGCCCTTCACTTTGGGGGAAGTAAAGGTGTCTGCAACTTTCTACCATTTTAATTTGTTGGGTATCAAGTGTGTAAATAACCATCTTTTGTTCGGTTGTGTGTTTACAGCTTTATATAACGATTCCTTCCTTTTATTTGAAAGAAAATGCTGACAGATGCAGTATTTGATGAACAACATACTATACACATCACTATCTCCTTAATTTCAATGGACCTTGTGACATTTGCATAAAAAACACAATCTTCAGTCACTTTTCAAGAAACGCATCTATAGAACTTAAGGGAGATTTAATGCGTTTTATTTATTTAACACCTCATAGTGGAAAGATGAAATCAGGGGCCCATACCCCCAAAAGGATAAGTGGTTCAGCTAATGGACATGATGGACGGAAATGAGGGGTGAGAGAGAGAGATGGCAAAATGGGGGTGTTGCAGTTAATGGTTGGTAACTATCACCCACACCCCCCCAAATGTATATTATATTTCTCTGAAAAGCCAAGTTTACTTGTTGGAAAACAATAATCTTCATTCAGTTATTGGTAAGATTTAAAAAAGAAAAAGGCATCTTCATAAGAATAGTTTGGTTCATCCAAGTAGATTTTTTTAACTCTTCCCTATTTTAGTTTACTCATTTCACACAAGATGAAAATACTGTTTGGGTCACAGTGACTTATTCCACTAACCTCATTACGAAAAATGTGATGCTCTTGGTACATTTAGTTCAACAGAACATTCAGTTCCACTCTTAAATCATTTAAATACTCTATTAATATAAATATTTAATATTAACATGTACTTAAAAGTACTGTAGTACATGAAGAAAAAAAAGGTTGTCTCACCACATATGAGATTTCAACATTTTTTACATTGATAGAAATAAACAATAACTAAATATTTATATTTGTATATATAGATTTTTAAGTAAGATTTTTGATTTTGTCAGCACAATATTTTTTCAATTTATGGTTTTTAGTTTTGAAATAAACTAAATTTACTTGTAGAAATTGTTATCATGACGGAGCACTATGACACGTTTTACTGACAGATGTATTTAGGAAAGAAAAAAAAAAAAATCCTAGACTTCATAAGCCCAAGAGAGATGTGACCATATTGTGCTTCAGTATTTGCTGTGATATTCCTCCATGTGTGACAACAACGGGTCATTTCATTGTGTTCTTGGAGATGAAAAGCCCTGACCTTCGAGGGCAAACTTCAAACTGCATGTCATCCGATCCAGACAGCTGCTTAGCTCGGCCTCACAGATTGCAAAGCCTGTTAGAGGCAGTGATGAGAGTGAAAGTATCGCTCAGAGTGACAGAGGTGATGGAAATCATTTAATAAGCACAATACAGAGGAACCCTGATGCCTGTGTGACAGAATCTGTCCCACGTGCAAAAGCTGTCCCCATCTTTAAGATCAGCGTACATGCTCCGAACACAAAGACCAAAATCAATAGCACAAGTTGGAGGAAACAGATACTTGAGACTAATGGATACAGGGAATTGCAGCTGATGGCTGCAAAGGGGCTGAAATTCATATTGATACGGACATCACAGGCCAGTGGGCTCCACGAGGGCGAGAGGAGGTCACAGGTTGCTTTGACAGCCTACCCCCTCTTAATGGAAGCCTATCGACTGAATCGGAAAGAAGCTTCTGTGACCAGCGTGCAACAGAGAGGCACAGAGTCTGCGTACGCTCGCACTGGAATAAATGTGTCTGTGTACGGGCACTAGTGCATCTCTGTGTGTGTGAATATCAGTTTCTTAGCCTTGAGGGATTCTTGTTCTGATCAATAGCAAGTTATTAGTTGCTCCATAATGACTTTCTTTTCTGCTCAGGGCCAGAGTGAAATCTGAAATGCTCATGGTGCCGGTTTGAATGGGCTCTAGTGTCACATAATTTAGAATACTGCTATTTATTAAACGTGCCATTTCAAAGTTCCACTGCATTTCATAAAGTGATGAGGGGAAGGACTGCAGACTGCTCTGTGGCCACTGGTGTGACAGTGTTGAGATTAAACTTGAGATAACTGGAGTTTCAAACATGCTCAATTATTCAATTTGTTGCTTACAAACCTATTTTCACAATCAGCTTCTTACTATGAGGAATGACGTCCTCCACAAAGTCATTTTAATTGTCTCAATTTGGAGAATTCTGTTTTTGTCTTTTGCATTTATCATGGTTTTAACAAAGGAAAACTTCAAGAGAATCATTTCAATCAATCAGACTTTGTCAAATTAGGAGTTGATATAAAAATGTGATGAAATCACACCCACCACCGGTTTTTTATTTGAAACCAGGTTTTCAGGGGCTTTAACAATTCTGTTAATAGGCTAAATTTTCACATTTTATAGAGGACTTGCAGGAAAAGTGATGGAAAATCTCACGATCTCACACAAAGCTCCTGTGGAAGATTTGAAGAAAATGTCCACACTTGAGTGCACGTCTGAGGGACCTTAAGATTTCTCGCAGTCTTTTCTGAATTGTAACTCCTGATCGCACTAAGCGTAAAGTTAATGTAAAACCATGTTGAGAGAGCAGTATCGTGTTTAACATGCAGTCTCTTAGCAGTGCTGGATTTCTTTATTTTAAGCACTGTCTGTACACTACTTGCCAGATATGTGAGTTAGCTTTCTGATAAAACACGAAAAAAGGAAAAGTCAGTAGTGTTCCTTACAAACGGCTGAGTCAACATGACACTGTTTGTGTGAAAGTGACAGATAATTGACTGCTGGTGTATTTCCTGCTGATTTTCCCTCACTCTTCCAGGCAGTTGGCGACAGGACACAACCTGACCCACATCTCTCACCAAAATAAAATGTGATTTATCTGTGCTGCAACAATTTGGCCTCCTTCTGAATCGGCAGCATGTGCTCCCGAGCTCGGCTCCGACCCAAGGGCTGAGCAGCTGCGCTATCACTCAGCTCATCCAGTGTGACAGCCCGAAATCTAAAGTGCAACAGCTCAGTCATGGGAATTTATCATCTGTAAACACACATATCACTGAGCAATCGGCGGCTGAGCCTGATACAAGTCGAGCCGCAGTCGACACAGTCATAAGGACAACTACTCCCCAAATAGGGATCATTGGATTGTGAGCTAATAGCTCGAGTGGCTGCCTGCCAGGTAGATGCACCTGCGGCTCTAAACCGACTGTGTCATCGCTGCAGTTAAATCATTAGATACGGCTGAGGAGGACCAAGAGAACCATTAAACAACAGCTGCTGAGAAACAACCTTTAGTCTCAGCAGCAATAAAGCAGTAGACGTGAGTCGACAGCTTAACTTGTTCTACAGTGAAACACTTTACACGTTGTTTTACGGTGGTAGCAAAACGGCAAGAGATTCTCCAGTTAAATTACATTTATACACAAATAGAAGACAGACTACAGGATGTCTCATTCCATAGATTGTATATAAAAAGATGGATGATAAAAATCATGATCACCCCCTGGTGGCTGGATGCAGTATAGGTCATAAAGATTCCAATTCTTTCAATGATTTTCGAGTGAACCTGGTGAAACAACAGATTGAAGTTGAGTGCATGTATTTGTGGGACCTCGATATTATGGCTCCATCTGTTATCACTACTCTGCAGACTCCAAGTGAAGTCCCCAGGGATGGAGGGAGTGTCCATAGTCGGGATATTTTGGCGCAAGGGGAGGAAGTGGACATGCATCATCCATCGTTATATAAAGTCATTATGACACCAACAGATTTCTGAAAGGACGCTCGATACTTTGGGTTTGGATTTAACAGACCCCATCATCATACTCTTAATTTAATGGTGCTAAATGAATTACTGAATAAATGCAGATCAGAGTGAAAGGCTGAAACAATCACACACGCAAAGGTCTTGTCCAAACACACGATCAGTTAGGAAAGAAATATCTTCAACATTCGTAAGCTGCATTTACTGTTAACCGATGACATATATGAGAAAAGTGTCAGCCAGTCGTCTGATTACACATCCACAGAGCATTATTAGTGTTTTCAGTCTGGCTTCATTGCACCGGCTGAATTTGAGTCGAATATTTACTCGCATTTAACTCAGTTTTGGTCTCCACCAACCCCCCGAGGGATGTGTCCGACTTAAGCTGTTAAATGCTCCACTGTGTTCACCAGCTAGTCACTAACTTGCTGTAAAGTGGCGTCTGAGAGCTTTTCCCATGAAGACAGCTGTTTGCTGCATCTGGAGACGATGCCGATGATTTGAGCCATGGGACTAAATCAGAAACAGTGACTTTGCTCGTCAGAAAACCAAAACATGTTGAACAGACTCAAGGGCTGGGCTGATGGGAGTGATGATTTTCCTTAGATTTGTCAGTACAAATGTCCCCCGTTAGATTATACAGCGTTATTTGATTCACCATTATTATAAACATTTGTCATCAGTGCTGCTAGAACCATGACTCAAGTGAGCGTGTGGATACCTGATGGTCGACTGGACTCGGACAAAGACTTTGAAATTTAGTTTTTACATTTTATGAGCACGTAATTAAGGAAAACATCAGGCTCTGGTCAGATTCTGAAACAAAAAAGAAGATGCCTTTTGGGTTCAAGTTGGGCTCGATTTGTTTTCTCTCAGACTCGGAGGGATTGAGGTAGAAAATTGCAGCGTCAATTAAATTCAAAACAACTTTATTTGTCCCCAGAGGGCGATTCTAAGGAAAATAGAGCATGTCAAAAAACAAGTAAAGACAACGCTTCAGTGCAATGTTCATGGACAATTAAAACTCAATGCAGCATATTAAAAATTATAAAGTGAGAGCAGTGTGCATGAATGTAAAAGAAAAGTGAACAGGATAACAGTTGTGAAAACTGCTAACATAGATAAATACTAATTTATGAAAGTGAGCCACACTCTGGTAGAAACGTGGACTATTTTGTGGTTTAACATAAACAAATATGATTGTTAGATCAGTAGCTTCTGATTTCCACAAAACTGAAATATGTACATGTTTTACTCTGATTTATTCTGTCATATCAACTGGTGCATAACAGCACTTAACACAAAGGGTTAAATCCTCTTTATATCATGATTGTCACTAACTCTGTCACCAAATCGTTCTCTGCTCGGATGCTACAGTGTGATCATTTACAGAAGAATCAATTCACAAACAGTTCCTATTCCACTCGTCCTCTCAGGCGGCTCTGTGAAGCATCGCCAGCCACTTTGGAGCTAAACGGTGAAGCCGCCGTCAGCGCCAGGAGCTCTGACCTGTTCTCCAGCTCTCTGGCCCTCGTTGGAATCTCCACTGAAACATAATTTGTAACAGCCCCGCCATTTCTGTGAGAACCACTCATCTGAAACAAATCCAGTGGCTCCGAGTGATATGCAGATACAGATGGTGCAGCAGAACCAACTGTTGTGTGAGTTACTGCCGTGATGGACAATCTGCTAAACATACTTCATGCAGAAAAACCGACCACGTTATTGCCGCTAATCGCGATGCCAGCTGATTTCTATTCACTCACATACCAATCAAAGGACAACTGTATCCGCCCGCAGTGTCGAGGAAGGCTTGAAGATGCTCCGCTCAGTACGTGACAAGTCAACAAGTGGATCCAGCCCGACAGCAGCCTGAGGTCGAGCTCTTGTCAACATCATGATCTGACGCTCAAAAGACTCATGCAACCTGTCAGCTGCTATCAGAGCCTCCATTCGCACGCTACTCCACATTAGCCATCAGCTAAGACGGAACAATGTGCCGAAAAGGTCACAGTTCACAGCCACTTAACGCTGTCAACAGACGTCTATGTCAATTCATTCTCACGTTGAAAAAACATGGGCGTTTCACTTTGAACTAAATCTATTATGAACCTATCATAATATATTATAATCAAATATGATGGACCAAATAATGACGTGTGTGTATTTGTATGTGATTTTCAGAAATAAACAATACAGAGTTTCTCTCAGGGCAGAGAAATTATCTATGGTTGCCGATGGAACATAAATTCATATCTTAATGAATTATTAGGAGTGTAATTCATTCAGAATCTATAGCTGAAATGTTCACAACATGCTGAACGATAAAGGTATTCCATCACCATCAATGATCTTTAGTGAGATCTCATCCATGCCAATAATCCACAGTAAACTAAAGTATGTCACAGTGTATTTTTTTCTACTGTAAATCACGAAAAATCCTGCTATTAAAGATGAAACTTGAAAAATCACGGAGCTAAAATGTCGACTTTCAGTGTTACTCTGTATCTAAAGGGCATGGCGCTGTTATAAACATGATCCGTTTCCTCTGAAGTCAAACAACGCATCATAAATATCTGTGCTTACTTACGTTCGAATCCCCCGGTGTCCAGAGAAGAAGATGCAGTTTGGGGGAGACAGATGCTTTTGGCCATGTATTATTCACCCTGTTAATTCCACAGCCCTGCCAAAGAGAAAACAAGAGTCTGTTTATTTTATTCATCTTTTAAAATTCACAAATAGATTTCTGCAAAATGTTCCTGATTAAAATGGATTGCTGGGCATCAAATATGCATTTCAGATGGGACATGAGGTGTATTTGAGTTTTGATGCAAAGCAGGCTAGCTGTCCCCCCTGATTCCAGTCTTTATGCTAAGCTAGGCTACCTGCCTCAAATCTTTAGAGCCATATACATGAGACTTGAACCAATGTCTCCATCTAAAGCAGAAAAAAATTAATTTGATGAACAATTTCTTAAAGCGGTTATGGATTTGATAAATACGCTGCACATGTATTAAACTGAAGCCAAGCAAAGACAACGGTTTCTAACAGTTTGCTGGGCATCATTTTTGTCTTTCAGGAGCATTTACTGCACTGACACGGAGAACCGAAGATAAATAAATAAAAGCCGCCACAGATGAGCTGGTCGAAGCTGCATTTCAAACTCGATGATGTTTAAACTCACTCACACGGACGGACTTTTCAGACCGTCCCGCGGAACGAAGCACTCTCCCAGAATGCACCGAGATTTGGAGGGGGGGAGGGAAGTGGCCGAACAGATTGTTATGTCACCATTAGGGAGCTGCAATAAACTCATATTTCTTTTGCATTTTGCATGACTGGAGGGCTTTCCACTCTCGCCTGTCTGCTCCCCTCACATCAGCCGCCCCGTAAGTGGAGCAGTTCGGGGCTGCAGGTTTTGCCTCGCTGCAGCCAGAGTGTTGTCTGTGCCAGATAGCATTGCATGATTACACTCAGCAGCGCACAATTTTGTAGACAGCGTTATAGCGGGAGAATAAAACGTCTCAGGCCTCATTAAACACCCACATATTTGGAAATTAGAAACCAGTTATTCACCATTGAGAGGGGAGAATAGGGAGATCAAAATTAAATCTTTTGAAAACGCACTGTTTACAAGCCATGAGAGAGAAGGCGGCTTCGTGAAAATGGAGTGAACAAAACCTTCATTTTTGTTTAGTGCATTTGGATAAGTACAAGCTGCAAAACATATCATTTTCTTGATTTCCCTGTTTCCAAACTCAGCCATTGTTTGCATGTGTCATGGTTTTTTGTTTGTGATAAACAGAGACAATCAAGTGCGTAAAATGTATTGTGTTTCCTCTGAGCTATAAAACACTAAAGTTGTTCTGACAGATACTTTTTTTTTTTTGCCAGGAGCTGATGAAAACAGGACAACAATGCTCTCTCTGCTGCACGGCTTTAAATGTGGCTGCACTGTAAAGAGAACGCACACTGTCATGTTAATTCTGTTCACATTGTTAAGCGGTACGCCGAAATATACGGCTCAAACTTTCCCGGCTTTCACATGAATATTTGACCAGTTGCTAAACCTTCATCGTCAGACAGTATATTTTAGGTCAGCATAACCATAGTTAGGCATTTGGTCTCAGAAGCCTTTTCCAACAAATCCAAACATTGGGCAACTTTTATCAAATATGTGTTGCCTCCTTAAAGCATTGGTGGAGAAGTATTCTGATCCTTTACTAAAATAAAAGTACTTTCTTCACACTTTAAAAACAATGCAGTACAAGTAAAAGTCCTTCATTCAAAACCTTGCTAAAGTAAGTAATGTGTTTAAATATATGAAAAGTTAAAACCTCAAATTTGTAATTAACAGTTCTGGAGTAAAAGTACGTAGATTCAAATATCTCAGGCATGAAGAAGAATAAGAAGCAAAGTGAGATCTTGTAGTTTTGAGCCTTCACATCCTCAAACGGCCTAAAAAAAAAAAAAAAGAAAAAATCAACACCATGTTTCAGCAAAAGTAAACAAGTGGTCAAATCGTGCACTAAATCTCTGTGGTTTCAGTCCCAAACAACCTTCATCTCTTTGATATTAGACGTACGGATGAAAGAATTGTGTGCGATGCGACAGGCCCGTATGATACCCGCTCTGTGATCCCACACGGACTCGTTGAAAGATTACATTACCAGCCTTTCTCAAGTGGGCATTTCTGCTGCTCGCCTCTTCCTCGTGCCTCTCTGGGTTTAATTTGAGCCAAAAAACAGCCACAGGATACAACTTCCAAGGCATTAGCATTCTCAGCAGTCAGCCGGCAAAATATCAGATCTGGCTAGTTTAAAGTGACAGGGTGCTTAAACTACAGTACATAGGGGTAAGAAACAAGCGCCTCCCGCTAACTACAAACACATCATGTAAGGCTCATGCCCTTTCATGTGCTGCAGTCTGCCCCGTACTGTACTTCCCAGCACTATAGTGTTACACCTCCTGGGTACGCATGCTAATGCCTTTTAAGCAACTGCGACTTTATGATGTGGTTCAAAGCAATTTGGACCAATGTGATGAATCTGGCCGAGGAGCCCAACAATTGATATTTAATTCATTGTGCAAGTGTTTGGTCTCAATCTGCAGAAACTAAAGAGATTAATGTCACTTGGATGTTTTCTCTAACGTTGTCTGGACGATGGCAGACGGAACAAAACGTAGAGGTGGCTACGTCTCACACCCACAAGGGTTCATATTGAATCAAAAGAATAATTTATATAAATGAAGATTTTATTGTTTGTTTGGTTTCTAATAACTTCTGCTTTACTGTCACAGCCCAACATAGTCATAGTCCAAAAATGAAGCTTGGCTTACTCACTTTTTTCCAGAGCTTTCTGCTCCAACACAGTCTTCATCAGTCTGTCGTGGACCTGTTGACACATCAGGAGACATCGTGATTATTTTGATACAGTAAATCGACTTAAGGTGAAATTGTTATTTGTATATTTAACAGAGAATAAGACATCTCCCCAAAAGTGACATTAAAGGTGATAAATCCCACCTCCTCCATGTTCATGAACAGGATGTGGACCAAAATAAAGAGTAAATGTACACATCAAATACATTTTTCTCCCAAAATGTTTTCTGAATTGTAGGTAGTTCTTATCACACTGTTCAAAATATTCATGTTTCAGATAAGATGATGCTAAAAACATCATGACAGCTCAGACTGACTCATGATGAAGTGCGTACATGTTAGTAACTGGGATATTTTGGTTTAACTCTTGCATAGTGGGATGAAGCGGAGATGGGTCGTCCATCTTTATATCCAATGTTTAGCCACGTATGTTACAGCGATTTGAAAGTTTGTTACTTTGAGGTCGTCTGTGATCGTACCACCAAGATTTTGACGAATTAGCAGAACTGTTGCATCTTCTCTTCAGGACCTCTCTGATGTTCAAATCAGTAAATCACACTTTGCACACTTTTCCTTTAACTGCAGATGGACAAACAACACCATTGCCCGTGAATGGCTGTTTTGAGCTACACTGCTACGTCCTCCTGATTGGTATCTTCCCTGTATGACACTGTTCAGTGTTTCTCTGCGTCTCCTTAACCACCGTTTGCGCAACATCCATCGTAGTGTTTTGAAACATCCTGTCCACAGGAAGAGTGGGCTGAAAACAGAGCCCCTCACCGGCTCCAGCGGTGAGTAATTTGATGTAATTGCACTGTGGTTGAAACCTTTGAAGACCCAGTTTGTGTTTTGAGTGAACTAATGATGATTAGAGCTTGTTCACTTGTCAATAGCGATTAAAGGTGCAACCACTTTTAAAAAGCATATCTTGTTTAATCATGAGCCCAAATTAAATATTGTTTTTTAAAAAACACCAAGACATACAGTAGTGTGTCTGCCTAACAATATAATCATTAGGGGTATTTGTTCACTGTCAGGAACCATGATGATCAACAGTACGTGACTGACTGTGGGATCAACCATGTGGAAGGGACAAAAGAATATATTTACATTTTCGCTGCAGGGAAAAACTGTGTCGGTTACAAACAATACGCAGAGCGAGGAGACTCGAGGCTTGAAAGGCTGCCGCTCGCACCACATGATATAGATTACCTTCGGAGAAATCTGGGCGCCCATTAACGCCACTGTTTGATCTCAATGGCACAAATTGATCCAAGGTGAAGAAATTGTTGCGTAATTATGATTGATGATGACAAGAAGGGGAAATGATTTGTGCCTTTACATCCTCAGTTCCTATAGGGAGCTCAAATGAAACATGAAGATGAGGAGCTACTAAAACCGGGAACACAGCATTTATTCAATTAGGTGACTACTGTATTTCTACTATTCCACATTTTAAAGACAATAAACTGTCTTTTAGGCCAATACAGATAAATATTTGAAGGATATATAATCATAACAAATGTGTAAATATGTTTTTTTATATATTTTTTAAAAAGGTCCAAGAGGTTTTGAAAGGTGCATTATTGACCTTGTACATTAATGAGGTTATATGTTTGCCTTGCAATCAGAATATTACATAACTAGAATTACACTCAGTCGAGCACATACTTCCCCCGAGGCCCAACAGTCCTGTTTAAGTCAACCAAGCTGCATCAAATTTCACAGACTCATAGATATGAGTCCCCTGAATGTGTTCATCAAGATCCATGATTTATTCTCTGGGAAAACCCATCTAGTAATGTTCCAAAAATGTTTTATGGGTTAATGGACCAAGTTTTGTGGAAATCCACTCAGTGGTTCTTGTGCAATATTTCTCACAAGCAAACAAATGTTTGAAAATGTTACTGAAATGTTAACCTTCTTCTGATTAGCATGTTACTGTGGCACGTTCTAAAATGCATCACAGCTATTTCTGTCATTGGTCTACTGCAATATCTGGTCAATCAGTGGAAGTACGTGCAGATATTCATCTGTATTAATTTAGTAATCACTTCATCAAGGAAAAGAGGTCAATTCAAACGAAATCTTGTTTGTGCAGGAAATTCACAATATGGAACACATTACACACAACACACCCTGAACACATTAATGTGTTAAACTACATTTAAGGCCCGGGGCCAAACAGTGTGAACTAAAGCACAGTTCATAAAGGACCCTGCCTGTTTACTGATACATTCAACTTAAAAACATACACTTAAACCATTTCATTTTTACACCTATGATAAAGTGAATTATTTGGGATGTTGATAATCTGAAGAATATAACATCGACAGCCCAAATCTGTGAAAACAGATTTTCACATTTCCCCCCCACAGACGCTCAAGCCTTCCACGTTTTCTTCCGCCAGCCTTAATTGACAGGAAGGATTTGTACAGTGGTGGGGCATCTGTGACTCAGTGTCTAGAATAACTCACTAAATAAAGAATATAAGCAATCTGCTCTCGTTTCACTCAGTGCACCTTTCTCCTTCCCTGTTGCCAGGGGGATGACCAAATGCATTTCGTATGCAGCCGCCGTGCTTCACTGCCTTCCGAGCTCAGAGCAGAATCATGTTCCACTTTAAAAACGTTAATTTTACATTTTTAATGACCGGCTGATGGCTTTTAGTAAGTGAGTACTGCTTACATGGGAAGATGTGATGTTCTGGAAATCCTCTCACACTCCTGCAAATCCTCATCCTGGATTAAATGATCTGTCCTGGTGAGACGTGGTTATATTTGTGGACCTAGGAGAAAAAAATGACTTAAAGTTTGCAATATTCAAAAGGATTCATATAGAATAAAAAAGTTATATTTTTGGATGCAAAATCTACTTTTTCACATCACTGTTGCACACACATGCATCATGTGTTAACTTGCTGCAATGGAATCCAGTTAGTCAAGGAGATTCCTCGATTTCATGGCTGGTTAGGCTGATGCCAGGATTATCTCTTGTTATTTTAAGGCATATAATACAACATTATGACTTAATGGGATGTGTGAAATCAGTTGGAAGACACCGGGGGGGGCGCCTCTCATAGAAACATCTACAGAATGCAGTTCCTGCTAAAGGAAAGATTATGAATTGCTGACCAAAGCTCTGTATCCAAAGGGAGTGATTTGACACGTAAAATCGTCATTACGCCTCCACATTAAGAGTTCAGTGGTGCAGCGAGTGAAAACTGTGCAGCCTTTTGAACATGAGGTCATCCACTCTTTCCTTTTTTTTTATAAAAACGCCCTCCTCTTCCCAGGGGTCAGCTCACTGCCCAGTGTTGGGAAGTGAGGTTTCAAAGTGTCTGAGATGTGAGCTAAGTGGTTTATAGCACAAATTCTGCTTTTTTTTTCCTCCTCTGCAGTAATTAGCTTGTGCTCAGCGCTGTCATATTCAGAAGTGCATCTGCCTATGAAAAAAAAAAACAGGGCAAGAAAACAAGAGGCCAGGCCTCCCCAGGGTCAGTGCCCACCGCAGCCTGGATTATGGCACCAAAGGAATCCTGGGAAGCGTGTATTGATTTGGCCTGACACTTGCTGCCACATTTAGCTTCGCCGCTGCTGACTCGCAAAGGCTTCAAGCAGTTATCTGCCACATTCTCTACTATCTTTAAAGAGCAATGAGAAATTACCTCGTGCCACAGAAGATTTATCATCACATAATTAGCCCGGTGCACCTAACGGCAGATCACTCTCGACTGCGAATACGAGCTTAAAGTTCATGTGCACGGGACTATGCTTAATTAACTTTCAGCATGAGCATGCGATGACGAAAACACTGGCCTTTATAAACAAGGTTTCACAGACTGTGCTGCACTGTGAGGTCCGACAGTGGATCAGCACCTCAACACATCAGTGCAGGAAAATAAATCCAGTTCATAAAAGATATAGTTGCACATTGTCAGAGGCATTTTTGTTTTGGGGTAGACAGTCATTACCTCTCGCTGCCTCTAATCCCCTGTTGCTGATCTGGATTAGGGGCCAGATTCTCTTCCATGGATCCTGATGGGAAAAAAAAGAGAATAAGGAATATTTAGAGACCTGATATCTGTAAATGTCTATGTTATAATTTGTTTAGCTTGATTTAATTTAAAGGGACTGTTGGTTTGCACTCTCCTGAGAGCTCTTTTCTTTGTAGGAATTAATAAACTCCATATTATATACTCATTCTGCACAGGTTGAGCAGCCTCCTTGGTCTTTTTCCAGCCATCCACTGACTCCATCCACTGGTCCACAGCTCCAGCCCCTTACTGTGACAGGTCTGGGTTGTAGGTCACATGATGACACCTGCGCAAACTCAAGCTGCTGAAAAAGACAAGAAGATGCAACAAAAAGCTCTAAAACTGTCACATGTATCTTCGGTTAAGGTATTTTTGACAAATTTATACATTTTGATTAACAGCATTACTATAGCCAATATGCATAGGACATAAATGTACATTATTAGCAGGTGGAATACAATAGGGACGTAGAGCTCGTCACAGTGCGACTGTTAATTGTATCAGCCATTTGAATATTAGTAGAGTTGGCAGATTTGAGCCTTTTACAGACAAATATCAGTTTCTGTGAACAGAACTTTATTGTTCACCTAACTATGTCTTTGTCTCACCAACAAACAATCAACATGAGGACACACGATCATAAGAACAAGCAACAACATAAAACTACAACGGGAGGTTAGGTACACAATGTTGCCAACTGATTCTGCAGAGTAAAAAATGAATGATGTGTCAAATATGTGTGTTTACTTTGTCTTATATATTTGGTTTTGTTTGTGTTTTTCATCTGTAGTGATTTATGATCTTTGTCATAAGGGCTGGATAATGACATCAGAAAATGTCAGCCATCCATAACACTAACCAAATATCACAACGTAGAATGAGGAAAACTAAGATTCAAGCTTAAAAAGGCATGACACAGACATTTTAACAGAACAGGAGCAGATATAGGACTTTACATCTCTAGCCAGACTACAGACACCGTCACAGAATTCAAAGCATCAGCTCAGAATGTGTTGCACAAGCAGCCATATTTAAGCTCTGCACTCGTGACATATGATCCGTTATGTTTAGTGAAATTTGGTCCAGTGTCATGAGCAGATTTGACTCCTCACAAGCCCAGTGTTCACATTCCCGCTCAGCTGTAAACATCTCATCACCCACTGTTGCTGCTCTGCACGATTCCGGGCAACTGCTTTGTGCAAAGAGCAACTCTTGGCAAAAAACTTCGTCCGGAATCATCCAACACTTTAGCCTTTGGAGAACCCATTGGCTTTAAGTGGCCAAATGCCATCTTCTTTTATTCATGTGATGGCACTTGTGCGCCCTTTAATCCAGCACTCTCTCCAAGCAATAGTATAAGTCTCACCCCTTTCCCCTTCTACAACTGTCAGCCAGATGTGATTTCTCGTTTTAATGTTTTCCATTTGATTTAATTCTCTGGGCAACAGTTGTACCATCACAAGGCATCTTCCTCTGCATCTCTGTCAGCTACAAATGCAGTTGTGGGAGCGCACTGGATGAAATGGGCAAGGACAGCTTCACAACCGCCAGGGGTGTTATTCTAAGATCAGGCTGGAATCAGAAGTTTTGTCGGTTTCAGTTAACCAAGCCGCCGCTAAATGGCTTAAGCCGGGTACGGGAGAAAGCTCTGAGATGTCGCTGCTTGACAGCTAAAGTAGCCGGACATGTACCCAGCCTAAAGAGCCCTCAGGCTTTCTCTTCTTCATGACTGACTTTTAAGTGTTTTATCCGTGGGACGCAGCGATAATGTGCATTAAGATCAAGAACACTTATTTCAATTGTGCTTCATGTTTTATTCTGGCCCTAAATTCGGCAGCGTCTAGACATGTGCATTGCCGAGAATAACTCACATGGGAGGATCCCAGACTGTAAGAGCAGAGTTGACTTTAAGTAGGCAAACATTCTTCTTCCCTATTATTTTGTTGCCATAAAGGAATTTGCCTTTTATGCTTCGTTAAAAATGCAAAGCCAAAGCAAAACAATTTCTCTCAACACATTTCCAACATATGTTAAGGGTATAAATATACATTACTGAGGGATTAATCTGTGCACTGGTCCCCTCTGGATAACAGGCATGATAGCAGTATCTGTATGCATGTGGTTTTGAGGATGATGCTTGTCTGATTTCTCTTATTTTTAAAGAAAAATAAGAAAAGACAATCCAAACCTACAAAGTGTCAGTCCAAAGCCTGCTGGTTCTACTTAGGCTATAAATTTTATAAGTCAGTCATGTATTTGGACTAGAGAGTACAGTAGGAGGATGTATATGACTATCATAGACTAGGTAGACAATATGACAGTTCTTTCTGAAGCTGAAGTGTCTCCATCACCACCTGGTGTCTGGCTGCAGTACAAGTCATAAATCCTTTCAGCATCTTTCTCTCAAAGACGGTTTCTATAATTTTAGTAAGCTCTTATCACACTGAATGATTTTAAGTGTATTTTTCAAATAAGTTTGGGTTCAATTAGTTATTTGATGCTGTAAAAACAGGGTGAAATGTCATGACAGGTGAAAATAACTCACCATTGGTCAAGCGCGTGTATTCATCAACCCTCGACACCGTGGCTCCATCCCCAGATCGCTACCGCACCGACTCTGGCTCCGAATGCACAAGATGGCAGCGTTTGGCGACTGCAGATATTTTGGCTTCCTTTCTGGATAGTGGGAAGAAGTGAGAGGAGTCATCCATCATTACATACATTGTGTTAGAGGTATAGTACAACAGTGTGGTTCACTGACAAGAACAATAATTACCTTCAAAACAATGTCTTCCAGAAAACAGGACAAAGTTACACATTACATTTCATTAAAGTATACTAAGAGGCACATCGACATTCAGTAGAGCGCGTTTATTCAGGCCGAACAATCCTACACATGATCGTCTAGTTCTTATAGTAGAAATATAAAAGTCATCTGATGACCTAAATTATTTGCCATTAAACAAAGTCTTAAAAAGTGGACATGAAAATCAATGTCACATATTTTACTCTTTAACTATGCGTACCCGCTCAAGAGAAATAAACTTAACACAGTATTAAAACAACATGTCACAAATAGAGAAGCTACAGTTTTAACAACAAATCATTTAAAGACATTTGAAAATATGCAGCAGTTAAAGACCCAGCACCAAAACTTCATTATTCATGTTTCTGTTTATTTTACAGGGACAATGCAAAAGAGAAAGATTGATACACATGTTCCACATGAAGAATTCTACATGTTCCGTCCCTGGTTAGGGTTTTCTAATCTAAAGAGAGGTCACAATACATCATCACAAGAAAACACACACAAATAAATTAGTAGGTTTTGCATAATCCTGCAAACAAACAATTATACATGGGTGAAAACTTTACAGAAGTAAATATCAGCATTACACATGACTCTCAATGCCTCTGTCCAGGTAACAGGAGTTTCCTCCTCCTCCTCCTCCTCCTCACACACAGGTGACATCAATTACAGTCAATGAGGGTTTGGAGGAGAAACAAAGATGTGGTAAAACATCGCAGTTTGTAAGACTCCTGACAAATCATTAAGAATAAGAAACACAGAAGAGCATCTGAGTTCAAGCATCCGAGCCCAAAAAGAAACCAGTGAAATACAACACGCGTCAATGCAGCAGAATATTCCTTCTCTCTTCTGCTCTCTGACTCAATGAATTTAACTCCAAGTGTGAAAAAAGTCAATTTATTCACATCCACACAATAGAAAAGCTCCAGAAAACTATCATTACAGAAACACACAGCTTCAAACCTCATCAATCACAGGCTGGGGATCTTTAAACAGCCAGAAACTGACAAGAAGACTCTACATTTGTCCTGTGGCCTCTTTGTTGCACCAAACCAAGACTTATCTGAGCCAAGCATGGAGCAAGAAACCAAACAACTCACCCATGCTGTCATCTACACACACACACACACGTGCTTATGAGCAGAGTTAAATAAAATCCAGTCTGGAAACACCACGACACTGAAACGGGAACAAACTTCCTCCAAATGAAATAACATGAAGTCTCACCTGTGCGATTTAGAGACACCTGCAGGAAGCGCGCTAATTTACGGACTGTTGCGTCATCACTTCCTGGTATTCGACCAATCAAGACGTCACAGATTTTTCAGAAATCCCGCCCCTTCCCCCGCTCTGGTCAAATCAAACTCCTGCTTGAGAATCCCGGAAACGCACCACATAAATAAATGAAGCACATCAGAAACCCCACTTTAAAAGCAGTTTGCACTTTTGCATAAAACTTGCATACGTTTTCCTCGATCATACAAGGAAAACTGCAGTTTCTGTACAACTGTGCACTAGTTTTTCAAGAAGTACAAACATTATCACATGACTACAGAAGTTTTTTTTACCATTTATCAACATTAAATTATTTTATTTATTCAGTCTTATCAGGGTTTTTTTTTGCACCTATAAACAAAAAGACAGGTAAATATGGCATAAAATACAATTTGCTGTTTGTGACAATAAAAGAGATTCAAAGCCGCCGCAACTCTTCAGGGCATCGATTCCACAAGATGGAGTTTGTTGATTTTGCTAACATGTTATTTATAATGTGGACAAATGAATTACATATTGCGCACAACCAAAGTTTCATAAGTGTTGCACGTTTGTTTACTTCAGAGAGATCAACGAGCTGTGTTAATGAAAATGAACGTTTGCGTGGCGCCGCCTGTGTCTTACAGCTGAGCGAGCAGACGCCACCTCCATACAATATCCCCTTTGAACCTTCCCTATGAGAGAGTATCAGAGCGTTTCAAGAGCAAATCAAAACATGCGAACACAATCAAACTCTGCAGGAAGATGTCAACAAACACGATTGGTCATCAGGGCCTGCGGGTCACAGTAAAGCCTGTGTGGCCTTGTTGTATGGCGACCTCTGACCGTCACACTAAAGGACAAACCCCAAACAAACCAACAGAAAAAAGGCGACAAAGAGACCCTCAAATCCTCAGCGTTACCTCCCAGGTTCATAAACACACAGCCTCTTATTTTCAAAGGGAAGTGACTTCTACAGCCGAGCAGCTGTATTTTCTATTGTTAGCTTCTGTTGTGGCTGGGGATCCCATCACTATTAAAGTGGAATCACCTTAACCCAGTTGGACCAGCTTTTTTCATAGCTGAGGAGTTTTCCACAAGAGCGATCGGTGGGGTTTTGTATACACTCACGCTCGACTGGTCGCATTATCTTTGCTTCACGTGTTTCCCCCTCGAGTTTGTTCAGGGTCCGTAACAAAGAAAGTGGCTTATTATCACTCACTGGAGGAGTTGTCTGCACATGTACGATTTGGTAATTGCCGCCGCTTAACAAGCAGACTGAATTGGACTTGACATTGAGCCATTATTGGGAAATGAAATGCTGTTTTTGCAATTATGGGAGTTTGGCAGGGCTCAGTGAATCTCCCCTGAAAAAAATAAACGGGACGACAGTAATAATGTATGATTTTGGAGGTTTTCACTCACAGTGGGTGAACTTTATGAATGAAAGAAGATTTTGATGTGGTGGATTGTTACGCATCAAATCAGTGACGGCAGCAGTTTCATTCTGTCTCATCTCCACTTTTATATACACCTGTTGCAGATCGGGTCACATAACATCAAATCTAATTAACTTAGTATGTTGAGAGTGAAAAGACGTTTGCAGCTGATGGATCAATAAACAAACTAAGACACTTCACATCTCAGTTTCAATTCAATTCAATTCTTTTACTCTTTTATATTTCTCTCTACCAAGGAGGTTGTTTTCACTTGTGTCCGTCTGTTTGTTGGTGGACTTGGTGGAAGCCCATATTAAATATTTAAGTTTGTATATAATACTCAGTCATATCTTAAAAATCATTTAATTTACGTGTTAAAAAGTCATAATTAAATAACCCCCCCCGCTGTGACACTGGCACCTGGAGGCACTACACTCACATGGTGGACTGAGCGTTCATAAATAGTCATAGTTACAAACTGATCTGGAGGAGGGACGTAAGCGTATTAACGCTCCTCTGAGAACAGAGAGCAGGTTCACTGAACTGAAATGGGGCGTCACTTACCTACTTGCCAGAAGCGTGACGCTAACACAACACGGCAGCTCAGGGCAGCTCTCTGCTACTTTCTCAGCCTCACCGAGTAATTGGTGACCCAGCACCCCACCTGACATGGGTGGCTCGAGGTGTTGGCCCCCAGAGAGGCATGACGGGTCAGTCCAATGTGGGATTGTCGTATGTTTGCTAAAAGAAAAGCATGTGACGAGTCAAAGCAGCCAGGCTTGAATGCAGAGTGCTACAGGTCTTATTTGACACTGTTTGGTTTGGGTGACGCTTCAGTCCAGTCACTCTGTATACATCCATGTGAGGGATTATTGTGACACTAATGTCAAATGTAATGTTCCTTGTTAAGCAATAGACAAAACCTTTACTTAGATAAATAACAAATACCTTCACCGTCCATCTATTATCTATGATGCTTATCCTTTGAGGGAGGTCGACAATCCAACTCCACACAGTTGTCAGGTTCAAACTCAGAACCTTCTTTATGTGAAGCTGAAGTGCAAACCGCTGCACAACCGAGCCGCCTGAATACACATATCAAAAAACATCCAATCTAACAATGTTAAAGAAAGTGATAAAACTAATTCCTGGATCTGCACCAAAGGTTAATTGGTTCTTTCTTGGCCAATGTTCCATCCATCCACCTTGTTTTGTTGAAATCTCTACAGTTTTGTACTATCTAGCTAACGTAGACAAAAAAACAAAGGTACCTCAAAAGTTTACAGTTCCTCAATTTCGTTAAGAATCTGTCAAACATCCTCTCAGAATTTGTACAATATGATTCCTCAAGCTTATTTTTAATGACCTGGCAACATCTTTTAAATCTTGAGTGTGCCTGGCTTGGGCCTCTCGTGTAATCAATAACTTCACATTTAAGATTTGTGCGGCCTCCCTCTTCTAATATATTAGAAATCTGAACATTCCAATTACAATATATGATGATTTCCACAACTTGAACTTCCGTCCTTCATGTCACCGGGTCAGTATTTCTCAGCCCGACTCTAGATGGAGGTTTCTCCTCTGCTGTTTTGTGAGTTTGGTGCCAAATCATGTGTTCGTGTTTTGTAAATCCCCTGAGAAGCCTGGTACTTTCTTTTTCATCCCACTGACTTGTCATGGGTCATGTAGTTCACTAACTGGACTCCCTTCTATCCTTCTGTAATAGTATTCCTCGACCTTTGTCTGGGGGTAATTTGCTTTTCCCATGCTTCTCCAGTGACCTCACATAAAAATCCTTCAGAGCTGTTTTGATTCGAAGATTTGGGACTTCACCAGACCCTGGGGCTGGTGATGCTCTTGCAGGCTCCATTTTCTGCTACTTTTCATTATGGCAGTCTCGTCTCCTTTAGGTGCTTATAGGTGAATTTATGTTGTTGTGATGGTTGCTTCTTAGATGATCATGATTTTAAGGCAATAGAAGTCACAAGATGCTGACTAAACTGATCTCTTCCATAAGACTGATGAATAGAAATTGAGTTTACATTCACAAAACACTCCTTCCTTTCCCATGTGTGTGGGAGGTGGATTCTGGATCATAGACTGTCGTAAATCGTAAACCATATGGATTAAACCGTGAAGGTGTAGCTTTAAAGTCGTACCTGTTAAAAACAAAAAAAAAAGAGTTTTCATTTTGTAGTTGAGTGCGGTGCATAGTTCAAAGCCTGAGGAGAAAAGAAGACTTTTCAGGTGAAGAATTGCATTAGATGACATATGTTTTTATCTTTCTCAAATCTTTGCTTGTTTTTTGTGATAAAATGACCATAAAGTGTCCTAAATAAACATTCAGAGAAAGGAAAATTACTCTTTTGTGGAACTACTCACATGTGAGAATGACTTGAAGTTAGAAAAAGGATTACACAGGTTTATTATAAGGAAGAAAACAAAACACTGGTTTAGATGACTTCAGTTTTCAGAGGTACTGGTAGCTTTAAAATGTATCATGCTGTGTGTTGATTTTCACAAACAAAATAAATATAAAATAAAATTGTTTGAACCATAGTATGTATAATATGCAGTGTAATTCTAGTCAATGCAATGAGGTCATTGTAGAGGTAATAACTTTCTTACCTGCATAAAAGAAGCTTCACAGCAACGACTGAAAGCTAAAAGTTGTTGGCACAGACTAACAACAGAAATAAACCTTGACTCAGCATTACAACCATGACACACGTGCACAATAATATTTCTGCTGTTTCTGAAGTGTGTAGTAACCATAGACTGTATATTAGTAGTAACTCAGGTCAGAAGTTGATGTAGCCTGCCCCCTGGTGGTCATTTGGCTTCATAACCGACTACAAATGAAATAATTGAGCCTTCTAAAAGCAGGTCCTTCATTTAGAATAAAACAATGACCTGTGTAAACTTTAATCACATTAAAATTCTTTATTTATGCTGTAAAATACAAATATTAGTCTTACATTTGATCGGAGTTGCACACTCAAGCAGACTCAAAGCTCTCTGTTACATCCTGATTGACGCTCACTGTGGGTTAGAGGTGCTTATATTAAGATTTTATAAAAACATCAAGCACTAAAAGTGTGAAAGCTCAGGCCAGCCAGCGTTACACGTTTCAGCTGTGTATATACATTCAAAAAAAAGCAGCTCGTCCTTTACATGGAAGCCTGGCTTGAGTGTATACCTGCATGACTTCTCTTTTTAAAGCTCTAGTAGTGTTGTAGCAGCCAGGTGGGGGCAGGTATACCTGGCAGGACAAAGTAGCTCCACCACCAGGGCTTCTCTGCTCTCTCCTCACGGTTCTGGCTCAGGTCAGCCGTCAAGGTGTAGCGCTCGTACTGGTTGTAAGGGTCAAATCGGTCGTAACCAGTTGAGATGGCGAGGTCCTCCTCCTGCATGTCGAGCTCCAGCGGCGCTTTCTGCAACACGAAGTCCACCCGGCCCGCCGTTTGCATACGATGAGGCAGAATGACTCTCTTCCAGACTCTGGTGTAGCCCGGGGCTGTGGCGCTCACAATGTGGCTGCCGGGGCTGAGGAGGCGCCAGTATTCTCCAGTCTCACCTGGGGGGAGACAAGGCACAATGTACTTTTGAAGGATAAACCAGATTGAGGGTTTGGGCGGACTTTCAGGAAACCTGTTGGAAGGATGTGAAGTGAGTAAGAAAGGAACTCATTAAATTCTAGTGTAGATCCAGAACAGGACAGATGAAGGAATATTTTTTTACATTTTCATTGATTTCTCGGAGAGTACTTCACAGATCTTTATGATAAAATAAATCAGGCATATTGAGGGGGCTGATATTTACGAGTGTGTCCAGTGCAGATCCAAATAAAAATCTGCATCTAGAAATATTAAATGTGGTTTCATAAGGGGACTTTTGGACCTTGGCGGAGGTATGTGACATTCTAGTTTGGGTTTAAGTAACTTGAATGATGTGGGGCCTCCATGTTTGGTTTTCTGTCACTTCCAGTCGAAACATTCAAGAGCTTTTAGAGAAATCTTGGTTTCCTAGTTGTTAATTCAATTTGGACATCAACAGATAATCATTTGTGAAAAATGTGTTAGCACATGATAATCATCACCTGTGGTAATATCATGTCGGATTCCTTTGAGGGAAATCCTTGCACCTTTTATTCCATTTCCCTCCTCATCTTGTACGATGCCTTTAATGCCATAATGGACCTGAGGAACACCACGACACAAATCGTTATAACATAATTCATATATTAAAATAAGAACCGAATCAGGACTTGTTCTTACTAGTTCCATAAATGTGAGCAGAGCCTCGTGGTTCTCGTGCCAGCCGATGAAGAGCTCCTCCTCAGCGGGGAATCTATCACAACCCAGCTCCACGGTCACCTCAAAGCAGTTGGTGTGAAGATAGTTGAAGTCCTGCATACCTGAGCAGTGACGAAACAGAACTGCTTTACCCAGAATCCCTTGAGAAACTGTGCTGACTCAATAAAAGCCACCTTCACTTCTCTGACTCACTGCCTGCGATGCTGGACCACTGCGCTCCGTTCACGATTCCTTTCACACTCTGATCACGAGACGACCCACAGTTGGCATTTTCATAGGACATCCTCTCGTGGGATTCTGCGTATCCTCTGGCCAGAAACTTGAAAACCTACAAAATAAAAAATAAAAAACTGGTGCATTATTTTTGGTTCTAATCTGGTTCTACTGTGCACTTGGCATAAGGTCTGGATGAAAATTATATTTATATAAATGAATAACCAAAATTTGTGAATGTATTTGACAGCAGTTCTGTGTCCATCAGTATTTCATGTGATTAGTTGGTACTTTTTTCGTGAATATCCACATTTTACCCATTCACCTGGTCATCCGGCGCTGGGGAGAGAAGGTTGCGTTCCAGCGGGTGTTTTGACAGATCGTAGGGGTACGACACCACCAGGTCGCCGCCGTGGAAGTTGGCAGAGAGCACGAACGGGATCGAGCGGATCCATTTCATGACTGCGTACGTCTCTGGTGCAACCTGGATCGCAGCATTAAGACTTAATTCAGGCCGAGAAATGAAACAAATCCCCTGACAATATCACTTATTGTGCCATAAAACAAGTCACTGGCATGTATGGAAAAGGATTCACACTGTACCTTACCAAACCAGTAATAGTCTGGGATTGGGACATGGTCAGTTCGGTAGGTATTTTGTCTGCGTCGGCTGTAAACAACAGAGGTTAAATCGGGGAAGTTTCTGTTCAGGTCGATGTTCTGAGCGTTGTTTCGACCGATATTCCAGGTATCATATCGATGCCCCTGAGGAATTCACAAGGAAGCATGTTTGAAAATAAATAAAAACACATCTCAAAACATGATGCATACATTGCATGAACATTTTGAACATCTAACTCCATTTGCAGAAGTTGTAACCGTGGAGAACTGACCTCCTCCTCATCGCCGTAGTTACTGTCCTGGTGTCCAGAAACAGCCACCTCGTATCCGTCGGGGTTCATGGAGGGCAGGATGTGGATGCGGGTGGTGTTGATGAGGTTCTGGATGCGCTCGTTCCCCAGCAAATACTCTGAGCACAGATACTGAGCCAAGTAGATCAGCAGCTGGCGGCCCAGGACTTCATTTCCGTGCATGTTTCCAATGTACTTCATCTCGGGCTCGACTGCAGAGTGTCACATTTACAGAAACCGTTCTAACTTTTACATTGTAACTAAGGAAATGTTTGTTCTCTTAAACATCGGCCCCTCAACATCTCTCCCAGTCCGGGTCTAGTATTTCCACTGAGTTTTACTCACGCAGTTCGTGTTGACCTGGGTTGTTTGAGAACTCGATCACGAGCAGCTCCCGGCCCTCCATGCTGCGTCCGATGCTGTAGGTCCTGGCGATGCTGGAGCACTGCTCCTCAGTTTTCTTCAAAATGCTGATCATCTGAGGATTGGTGTGATATTTGAACTGCACCGAGGAGACGGGCTCCTCTGGAGGAGGAATCTCCATGCTGTCGACAGCCTCAGCACCTTCCTCCGCTGTAAAGAAAAAGATAAATTATCCGTTTTGATTTATGTGCTTTTCGGCTCTACTGACTGACCACATTTTAGTTCTTTCTAATAAAAACACGATGCCTCCATTCTTGCAGCGCTGCCAGGGTATAAATAGGATGATCGTGGAGTCTGGTGTGTGCAGAAGAAACCGGGAGGAATGTGTGGAAATTCAATGTAACACCAAATGCCTGATGAAATGTCTGCTTATTATTTCAGCTGACACATTACAAACTGTTAATCCTGCTGACTTCTACTGCCGTTGTTTTCGTATTTACGCTTATTTGACACAAGCAAAAACCAATAATCATTTCATAATCACCTAAAACACCATACAGGTTTAAGCATAGGTAGCAATCCTACCTCTTATAATCTTGTGCTTGATGCATTTCTATTGAATTAGAGGAAGAAGACTGGATATCAAACATTTAGATATTATCACCTTATAACCTTCTGGCCACTTTGGACATAGCTACAGCGAGAAAGGAGATGTCTGAAGGCTCTCGCTCACTATTTTAAGAAAGCGAGTTTTTCACCAATAATTCATTGATCTTGATGAAAAGAATCAGGGGACTTAAATGTGGTTTCATGGGAGGGTAGGATGTAAACAAAAAAACTGTAACTTCCACCATGTGTGGCTGAGATATTGAGGATTGATTTGGAAATCTTGAGTTTATATGAATCTTTAACAGTTGTCCAAACAGACATGATTGATCTGTTGCGGATCTGAAACTGTCGGACAGGGCGTTGTTTTGTTGGGCTGAGCTCAACTGAGAAACATTCCAGTTTATAACTCCTTTCACCTCTTAAACTTTCGCTCAGACCTGACCTCTGGGCCCATAACATGAAACAACACGCGCTACAGTGTGACTGTGTGATGAACTCGAGGTCACGTTATATTAAAAAACCAGGAAGAAACATGAGTGTGATATAAACGTGGGAATAATTACACATGTTGAACCTGCTGCCAGACATCTGAACCACATTCTACTTGCCGGAAAAAAACAATTAGCGCAGCAATAAAAAATTAGACCTTTCATTACAGTGCTACAGGTCAAGACAACGTGGTGCATTTCATTGGTTGACTTTAAGACTTTGATGATCATGTACACATTTTCCTTTCAATGCACAAAATGACAGGACTCAAAGTGAAAATCAATTCCTCCTGTCTGTGCAGATGTTCCTGTTGTTCATGTTCTCATATGGCTCACACATGATCTCTTCTTTCTCATGAAACTTACATTTTTCAACAGCTTTTAGAAAATACTACCAGACATAGTTCTTCCTTTGTTTGTCTTTAAAGACGCTGTTTACAGCACTTGGCTTTCTAGTAAAAACACTTAAAAACAGCCACGGGACCTGGGGTGAGTGAGGGTTTATGTGGGGAACTGAGGCGCTCCAGTTGGATTTTTATGTTGAGGTAGACCACATTAGTATGTGAACAAACCAGATGTCTGCAGACAATGTGTTTTAAAAGAAGCTGAAACTCAAAAGACAACAATTGTGTTTTCTCTTTCAGCTGAAAAAAAGAGCTGTCAGCTCAAAACCAAAAGTTTTACTATTAACGAGGATACACTTATAACCAACAAGGTAGTGATTGATTGATAGATAGATAGATAGATAGATAGATAGATAGATAGATAGATAGTGTCCTCGTCCTCACCTTTGAGCCCTGCCAGTGGGTCATAGCATCCTTCTTCTTCACTGACAAAGAAGCGATCACAGTCCAAGAAGTAGGGCCAGGCCATCTCTATCCCCTGGAAAGCATGGCTGCATTTCTTCTGCACGGCCTCGCAGGTGTGGCGGCACGGCTTCAACACCTTCGCGTTCTCGCAGCGGGGGGCCAACACCGAGCAGCCCAGCATGCGGATGTCGGGGTTGCACTCTCCACCGAGCAGGGACTCCACCACGCTCATGAGGAGGTACTCGGCGCCGGCCTCGGCTTCTTCGCGGCTCCTGTGGCCGAGGATGTTGGGGAACATGGTCTGAGTGTAGGCCATGTCGTCGCAGTAGGACAGGGAGACATCCGTGCATTTGGCTGAGGTGAACAAAGTCATACAAATCAGATGGATTAGGAATATTTTCTAATTAAATGTTAGATTGCTCAGCTGAAGTCTTCATCAATGTTATTTCTCTTTATCTCCATCTATCACACACATGTGGTCATGAGTCTCACTTTGTCTTCAATCATCTGCTCCCAAATATCTCTATTATCTCTGGAAATTAGAATCTGAATATTTCATAGAGCCATTGATCATCTAAAAATACACATGATGGTTTTATGGCTTTCGGGCCAGATTCTATTAAGACTACGCCCTGTGTAGGACTTATGATCTCAACTTTCGTGTTGTTTAAAAACACTGACTCAAACCAAAGTCCACAGGGATGAAACTGAGCAATCGTTCGACCTGACAGGGGAGGGTGGGACCACTTCAGGGGCCCTGATCACGCTCTAATCACATATCGACTGATTTCAGGCTCAAAAGTCAAAGAACATATAATATTTGGGAGTTTGGAAGCTGGAAGACAAACAGTGTGAGAGTGTGACACCCATGCACAAGGGATACTTACGTTTGTCTTGCACTGTTGGCTTGCACAGTCCTGCAAAACACATCAGTGAGCATTAGCTGACACAGTGGCAGACACTAGATGGCAGTGGTTTCTATAAAAGCCTTAATCTGGCCTGTAAAATAAAACAGTGCAGTGATCAAGCTGTGGTTTTGGCTTCTGCAGCTTTTCTGAAATCTGTCTGCAAGAGATCACAAAGATTTTAGCAGACACACTACAAGAGCAAGCTTTTATCAAGTATATCAATAATTGACAAGCCACAGACCAACACATCTCATGAAATCTATGATAATTGTCAACTTTATGTTTCTGAAAGTTACACAAAAGCTTTTTAGAGCAAGTTTTTCTGCATCAAATCCAGTCCAGCGGCTCCATGTGGGAAACAGGCCACTCTGTGCAGCAGGTCCAGATGCACACATGAGAATAAAGTTTGGATCATAGCAAAAAGAGAAAAATGACTTTACCTCGGACTCTCGGGTCACAACGCGGAGGAGCACACGAAGCGAGGGCGAACAACTGCAGCAGGATCCGCAGCATGATGCTCATTTTCCGACACATTGTCATGCTCCGATGTGGCACCTCACACACAGAGACGGTGTGTGTGTGTCTGTGTGTGTGTGCAGAAACTCCCTCTGAGCCACTTTACTACAAACATTACGGTCAGCTATCAGGTTACAGAGGAAATGACTGAGAGGTGAAGTGGGGATAAGTCAAACTGAAGTTCTTCACTCTTTGTTACAGTAAAGTTTACACTGGATTCAAAGATAAAGAGAATTAAAGTGTTAGAGCCACGTTATTGACGCAGTAGCCTCACATTTGGATTAATTGATTAATGAGCCTTCTTCAGTCACATGACACTGAATATCCAATAGGAAGGTTAAAGACTCCTATTCAACAGAACTAAACTAAAACTAAATTATTAGCAATTTACTATTATTTTTATTATCAATGGAGCAAAACTATATCAAGGGAAGTCCATAAAGTTTTATCACACTATCGCACCAAAGAATTGGCCACTGACCTCAGCTACCTACATCACAAAGTGCTCTTGTTTAAGTCATTCTGCTAATTATAAGAAATTCTTTCCTTCTTTGTCACATTGGCCTAAAAGCTGTGATATTTGCTGCCATTTACATCCTGCAGCACCAAAGATGAGGAGAAGAGGGTTAGGATCTTTCAAGGCTAACACTACGGTAGCACTGCAAATTAAGTAAAGACATGCAAACAGAAAAAACGTGCAAATTGCAAAAACAACTTCATCAATTGACACTTTGATGATTTGTTGTCGTCACTTCAAACTTAAGTAGCTGTGAAATAACTTATTTGCAATGCATACGTTCTCCTTTTGAGCAGTTTTAGCTGCTTTTAGAGCAAACTGCTCGATTTCAGATGTAAATTCCTTCACTTGATGCTGCAAATAATCAATGTTGGTCTGTTTCCATGCGTCCAATTAGGCCAGAGTCATCACTGAGTCAGAATAAATTAGAATCACTAATCTTCCAAAATGATCTTTAATCCCTGGATTTAATTAGACTTGGCAATAACGGTGCTGTAGCAGAGATTGTGCTGTGACACCGCAGTCGTTCTTTATGCCACATATCATCCACAATATAATTAGGGCCACGGTGAAGCAGAACAATGTGAGTAGCTGCTGGTGAAAGAGAAACCCAAAAAGTTGTTTTATTGCCAATAGCGATAATGTTTCCTCACAAATACACATGTAACTATTGATTTTGGATATTGAATATTGTCCACAATGTTTCCATAATCCTCATTTAATCATTTAAAGTACAAATTAAGTCTGAGGACATTTGACAATACTGTGAAAACATTCATATTTTAAATATCTTTATAATTGACAGATTTTATTGCACATATTCTACTAACAGCTAATCACACTGTCAAAGAACAGCAAGTGGCTCACGGGAGGAAAATACATGTGCATAAAATACATCCAAAGAAACAGATTTGTTTCTTAGTATTAATGAGAATAATAATAATAACGAGAATAAAGCAGCTATTCTGGATTAGGGCAGCTAAAAATGTCACATATGCAAATCTGGCACAAACACAGAACAGTGTGTGTTTTAAAGCACTTTGAAAGCATTCCTATGCTACATCACTCCCCCCCCCCTTCATCTATAGGCAAAACATTGTTCCTGTACAGTGCAAAATCTAGAATAACATCATGTACTGTAAATATCCATTAGAAACGTTTTCTCCGGTCAACTGGCAGAACAAAGCACAGTTGTACAAATGCATTTTCCGATAAAAGTGGACTATCTCTAGTACATTCAGTTACACTTTAACATGCACTCACTTTAAAGGACGTCTGGTGAAGCTGCGTTTTTATTACTGTCAGCAAAAAACACAGAAGAAGACTCAAACCAGACATGAGCTCATCTCACTGCATCCTATTATTTAAAATAAAGTTGTTACTTCACATTATACTGGGTGTCTTGATATTTTATATTATATATTTCTTGTGACCTGAACCTTCAAGTTCCCATCATCCCTCCGTCCTGGACTTCACTTGTTAAATTCACATGGAAGTTGAATCTAATTTAAATTAAACACGTTCTTACGTCTTACTTTGGTTGAGATTGATTCAATGATTTAAAACACATAAGTGAGCTTCCTGTTGCACTGAGCAACATATTTCCTCATTAGCATGAAGTGGCGGGATGTAACAAAGTACATTTGCCTGGTTACTTAGGTACATTTTTCATGTATCTGTACTGAACTTAAGTAGAATTATCCTTTTCACTTTTACTCCACTACATATATATGAGCAAATGTACTTTCTATACAACATTTTAAAAATGCATTGTCACATGTTCACATAGTTTTTTTTAATATAATCTTAAAAGTAATAACAGGAGGGGCATTGGTCCATTGATCCGAGTGGGCAGGCAACATCAGGCCCCTACACTGGATTGGGAAGAGGCCCCTGCTGAGACTCACACACACGTGATCATTTCACCGGGGAACGTACGGTTTTCCAGTTCACTTCCGATCGGTGCCAGCGAATAAAATATTCGCAAAACAAATAGTAGCCTGGTTTCACGTGGAGTTCAACTTTGGGGAAATTTGACTCACTATATTTGCTGTTGTGTACATTTGACCAGGCTACACTTTGCAGGTACTATTACTTTAATACTTTAAGTGCATTCAAAAGCAAGTACTAACTTTATTCAAGTAGAAAACATTAATTTGGTATTCTACTTGAGTATATTTTTGTCTATTAATTTGTACTTTTAAAATGTTTGAGGACTTCCTCCTGCTGCAATAAATAACTCGTAAAAATATACTATTTACTACTCGCGTACAGAGTCCAGCTGCCTCAGGATGAGAAGATATATCTAAAGCCTTGGAGCTACAGGCAGGCTGGAGAGGTTTGACAGCACTGAGAGGCAAAGTCAGTTTTCATCTTTTCATGACCCTTGTTGACAATAACAAAAACAAAGAACATCCCCAGCTCCGTCCTTTAACATCGTGGTGTACATGTTATTTGCCTTTGGCTCTTGTATCTATAGTAGCTCTGAGAGATTTAGACAAAGTGCTTCAATATTCAGTGACTGACATGACGCTGCAAAGTAGTCTAACACGGCCAATACAGAAAATGGCAGCAATGTGCAGCAGCTGAGCCTCCATGCTAAAGAGTCCATCCGTCCAGTGAAGGTACTTTATCCAGAGGCAGGGACCACATAGTCTTTCTTCTCCTCTACATCTTCTCTCTGTTGCCTGTTGAGCATCTGCTACTGTCCCTGTGTCTCGAGGCAGAGGAAAGAGGAAAGGTCCCGACACGTGGACTACAAAGTGGTTGCTCCAGCGCAAAAGGCCACTTCTCTCTCCGAGTCAAGACGTCTCCAGCAGCGTGGTCCTTCAGCTTCATCTTGAACCCGAGTTTCATGGAATTGATTTGTCTGTGTGTGAATCTGTGTGGGGGGGGGGTTTCATGTGTGTTGATGAATTAAAGATCCCTTGTTTACCAGTACTGTCTGAGGCCGCATCATCCCTATCTGTCATCCCCTCACTCATCTCGCCTTCCCCTCCGTTTCTTTGCCTGTTCATCCTCCCCCTCATTACTGTCTGTTCAATCTTCCCCACCCACTATCTCCCTTATTTTTGCTCTCTCCTCCCCCCGCCTCCCCCCGAACCCACAATCTGTCCCCTCCATCTAGTCTCGTTTCACTTCCTTCTAATATCCTGTCCACTCCGTCTCTCTCCTAATTCTTCGCCTCCGCCCATCCTCCTCTACCAAGAGGCAGCCTTTCTGTTTTTGACCCGCTGTGGGTGTGCATCTGTCACGTCCGCACGGTCGCCATTAGCTGATCCTCTGGAGACAGTAGTCGTTCTCTGTGTCTAAAGAGCTGTTGTGGCCAGATGAAGGGTAAAGATCGCGACGGAGCAGCCTGTTGACGACTGTAACCAGGACTTTCTTGTACTGCTGACGTAGGAGGGAGTAGGCGAAGGGGTCAGATGCAGCCTTGCTGTATGTGAGGCACTTACTGATGATTCCCCAGTGGCGGTTGACGTCCACAAAAGGTAGAAGCTCAGCCAACCTGAAGGGGCGGCAGCAGAAACATGACTAAACAAAGTACCACACCAAACCCAGAGCCTCTGACACGTTAGGGACAGTACGACAATTACAAGAGAGGATCCAAAAGGGGGAGGGTCTGTCTCTTTTTATTTTTGGCTGATAAAAACGTAGTCAGATCAGGAGATGATCTGTATTTTGGTTTTTTCCTTTCTTTTTCCTTCCTTTCCTTCCTTGAAACAGTAAAAGCTGTCACAAGGCATGAGTAACTATAATGACCACCATATTTTCTAATGTGTAATTAAATTGATATCGTAAAAAAAATGCTCCTTTAACATATTTAGTTTCACAGTTTTAAAATGTTATGCATGAATGGAGGAATTGAAATGCCTGAAAAATCTAAATAAAGCAATATTTTGGCTTTAATAACTGATTTCATTGATTTCCATTAAAATCACGACAAAAAAATAAGGTGAGGAGATGGCTATTTAAATTTTCTATACATAAGGCATACAAAGTTATATGTCTGTAGACAGTATTTTTGTCATATTTATTTGATAGATTTGTTTTATGTGGGCATTTTGAATCTATTTCTGCACATGTTCAGGAATTCTTAGTCTGATCAGATGTTTTTTTTTTTTGCTTCAGCTGTCACTTGGACGTGTAGGTAGGCCTGGTTCAAGAGGTTGATCCAATTATCCGGACACTTTTTCCCAGTGAGTGTGTGCTCCATGTTCCCTGTCATATGTCTGTGCACACTCCACACACTGTGGATCAGCAGAAGCCACATCTGGCTGACGGCAGCTTCGTGAGCCCTGAAGCGTGTCCTATTTTCTCCGGGAGCCACTTTTTCATTGTCTCTGCCGTTTTAAGTGTTTTCCAATGGAAGCAGCGTGGCGGCTGTTTACTTCACCACAGTGCAGCTGACCAATAAGCTGCGTCCAGGCTCAGATAAATGATAATAATTGAAAGCATTAGGGTCCAAATAAGCAGTGTGGTGTCAGGTGAGCACACACTGTGATGTGACTGTGCACTTCAGGTGGTGTATTGTCTTTAATCTGATAGTGTGTGTGACAGATCTGCATGTTTTTTAAGTCTCTGCAATTACTCACAATGTTACTTGCTCATTACAAGCAAGGTCGTTTGTTTTTGAAGACTAATGCAGAAGTTTTGCATACAAATGAAATGATGCATGGTTGCTATCAGTCGGACTTACCTTGTAATCACATAAGGAGCAAAGCAGATGATGAATGAGCCGATGAAGATGCTGATCTTCTTGGTGGCTCTTTGCTTTCTCCTCTTCTGCTCTGTTAAACATCTCTGCTTTACGCTGGAAACAGGAATGAATGTTTAGTCTATTTGCCAAACTGTCAAAACTATGTATATATCAGAAGGGTTATATGAGGAAACTTGTAAATGAGAGATGCAACTATACCTGGGGTGAATGTCGACCAGCAGGAAAAGAGTCTGCATGGTGATTATGTCAATTCTCTTGCAGTGGAACCTGGCGACTTTCAGCACCTTCAGGTAGGTGAAGCAGAGGATGAGCAGGGACAGCATGAAGCTGGTGGCGTGGAAAACTACTGTGAAGATTGTAAACTTAATCCTGTCGCTGCCTCGGTCCCTCGGCTGCAGGGTGCACGACGCGTAAACATCACTGTAGTCGACCCAGGAGAAGAGGAGCGCCGTGAGGGAGAAGGTGAAGGAGTGGAGCCAGGAGTAGCACACCATGATCAGCGCGTCCTTGTAGCGCATCTTAGTGGAGTAACTGAGCGGGAAGACCACCGCTATCCAGCGGTCGATGCTGAGGGCTGCCATGCTCAGCATGGTGTTGGCGGTGAGGAAAGTCTCCAGAAAGCTCACCGTGTGGCAAACGCAATCCCCGAAAGGCTGCTGGTTCCGGACGATGCCCACTAGAGTGGCGGGCATGTTGAGCACAGTGATGAGGATGTTGCAGAAGGACAGGTTCATGGTGAAGACACCGGGCACCTGTCGGCGTATCTCGGTGCTGTGCACGAAACATAGCAGCACCAACAAGTTGGACAACAGCGAGACGACCGCGACCACGACGATGAACAAAGCGAAGATAATGTCAGCAAAGTCCATGTCTCACTCCAGAGAGTCCTCCCTCGGGTTACCTGCGCCTGCTGTGGACAATGAGCACTCGGAAACAACCATGGTCACGCATCGCGCACCTCTCCAGCGGCTCCAACTATTCATTCCAATTTAGATCCGTGCGCACCGCCGCGTCCTCTCCAACTTCCCCCGACGAGCTCTGTCCAGAGTGCTGAGGACGCGGGCGGCCGCCGCCACTCACACCCGCCGACCCCCGCGCGTCAGGTGCAGAAGAAAGTAAAAGCTGCGGTGCCAAGTGGGGTAGTGCGTGTGGGGCGCGTCTTTCAAACACCGAGCAGGCGGCCACACACTGAACTGGACTGAGGAGGACCACGGTGGAGGAGCAGCGTGCCCACTGAAGTAAATTATCACACCCAGAGCTGCAGGAACAACTTGTCCTATAGTCACAAAACACACTTCTCTCCCTGCTTCCTACATACTGGAGTATTTCGAGGAAATCCTCCTGTGTTGTTTGATTTTCTTGTGCGCAAATACGCATCAATCGCCCCGCAAACTATGTTATTCACGCGTGAGTTTCTCGCGTCCCCCGCATTGATTCGACTTGGCTCGAATCAATGTGGATGTGGAGGCAAAGGGACGCATAGAAATCCAGGGATGAGCTCTTGGATAATTGGAGACGCGTCTGCCGTGGCCAAATGGCACCAGGTGCACAGGCGCACCAGAGAGGCAGAGGGGGGCAAACAGATCCCTGTCCCCAAATGAATTATTTATAGGCCGATGGCTACTGTAGATTCACTGTGTATTATTGGAATTTTGTGTCTGGGATGCAAAAATATACAGAGAGAGGATGATGGTAGAATGTGACCTTTTCAAAAAAAATAGCCTTTGCAGAGATAAAATGAATATATTTTAAACATTTGCACAGTAAATATCTTTTCACTGCCACTTCCAGAAAATATCACATAGCAATACAATCACAACACCTAATCATGTTCCAACAGCGGTGGTTTATCCCATAGCTGATGATTTTTTTATCTGTTGTAGATATGAGCATCAGTTCTGTCGAAGCAGAACTTCAGCGTCAGATTTTATGGGATATATAACCCTGAGTGTTTAAAATCATTCCTTAGCAGCAGAAAACTCCATCCACAGTTTATCTTTGTTCTCAGGGAGAAAAATATGAACTGTGAAATCAATACCTTTTTGAATGTTTGGGTTGTTAGGTTGTGAGGACTCTTATTTGGTCATTTAAATTCTAAAATACATAAATAATAAGTCATCACATCGGTAGTTATATGTCGTACTTATCCATTAATGAATGGTCATGACTTTCTCACCGTTCACAGAGTGAGCTCATCTATAAAACATAAATAAATGAGTCATTTACATTGATTAAAAAAGCCGTTAGTTACAACATATAACTCTTTATAAGCTGAGGAGGCTTTCTGGAAGGTAACAAACAATTCGTTCTAAATACGGTAACCAAAACTTTGATCTTGTTAATGGCCTCTAACTGTTCCATAAGAAAAATGATTTATTAACCACTAGCCACAGGCCTTCATAAACAAGCAACCCAAACTAAGAACAAAGCTCCAGTTAAATACACTCTTCACTGTTGAGCATTAAAATTGTACCTGATTCAAATTGGAGAAACATAGTCAATATGGATGCTTGTGCTTGTTACTGAGTCATGCCCACTCCTGGAGAAGTGTGTGTAGACAGTGACTCACTGGGGTCAGACACAGCCTGCAGGGCTTTTCTCTATCTTTTCTCGTTTGCACTCACTTCATCCTCCAACTTGTTATGAGGCTTGTGTTATGCTTCTTCCTGTATCCCCCCCTCCCCCTCCAATTAAGTGCTTCGTTTTATTTATTTAAGGGCGATACACTGTCAGAGAATTCACTTCCCTCCGAGCCCGCTGCCGTGCATGTACCCATCACAGTGGATTATTAAAAGTGAATAGGTGAGTCATCATTAAATGTAGTTGAGGGAAACCCTGCGGCCAGATATCTTTGAAGTGACTGTCCCTTCAAAGCGTCACAGCTGATGAAAGCTTTTTCCACATATGCCATTCCTGCTATAATGAAGCTACTACGGCACCGAGGGTGTGTTTTTCTGTGTGTGTGCAGGAGTCAGAGAGCCGGGGAGACAAAGCAGCAGTGGGTGATGTCAGTCCCCTACAAACTAGAGATCAAATGCCTTGGAGAAAGCTACAGCTGGGCTCCTGGGGGAAGAGTGCAAAGCTATTTATAGGCCTGATGGGGTGTCACCTCCAATATAACTCTCAGCGCTGGCGTATTACCTAACCGAGGTATCAGAGCGCAGAACGCAGCTTCAGAGCCACAAATGGGATCGCTTGGAGAGGATGCTTTTATGTGAGCGGAGTAATCAGTTACTACAGTTTTAGGCGGGCCGACAAAATGCCTCGAGGGCCCGTGGCTGTTTAACAAAGTCATTCAAGCAGAGAGGGGAAAGATGCTGATCCTCAAAATGCACCAAAACCACAACTGATCATGAATCAGAGTGGATCTCAAGAGAATTCATGAAGTGTACATGTTGGATTGAATTAATGCCCTCGATGTTAGAGTTCCAACTTACATGTTGGTTAATGTGTTAATTATCTAGTTCACCATCTGAATGGAAAAAAAAATACATTGGTGATCACTAAAAAAACATTTTCTGGTTTCAGCTTCTCAAGACTGAGGCTTTTCTGCTTTATTCAATTATAAATGGGAAAATGTTTTGAACTGGACTGAATCAGAAGCTTTCTTTGACCCTTGATGAGCAGTTTTTAACTCATTTCTGACACGTTATAGATCAAACAAGCAACTGATTATCTGTGAAAATACTCAATAGACTAATCAAATGACTGTAATAATCAGTTGCAGCTCTACTTATCTAATCATAGGTGGAAAAACAGGCTCATGACACACCTCCGGCTGCTGTGTCCGGTACGTGTGCGTTGCTGTCAGATCTAAATTAAACCGAGAAGCGTTCGCTGCACAAACAGAGCAACGCAGTGAATGTTGTGTTTTCGTGACCTCGGCCTTGTGACGGAGAAAGTCCTGAAAGCTTTCAACTTCACATTCAAACCAGCGATCTTACTTAGCTGCATCTGACCTTCATACCAACCAACAGCACAACACAGAAGTGTGATCTGAGCAGAGGAGTGAAATCCCCCTGTGGTCCTCAGGGTATACCTGGAATTTCACTCTGAGCTTGTACCTGCTCCAACACCTGAGTTCCGGAGGGAGCTCAGCGTCATGTGTTAAATAAGTGTGGTTGGTGTGACTCGTCTCAGAGTCACAGCAGGAGGCTTTTAGACAGTCACCATGTATATCCTTTCTTTCTTGGTTGTAGTTTACCTTTAAATAATCAACTCATAAAAACAAAAGATGCACTAATCAAGATATAAATGCATAGTGTCACGATATAGTATTGGGATGTAGGAAAGTACTACAATTATAACATAGTATTGATTTTTCAATGGATTTGTTGACATAAGAAATATCTAAATAATATGAATCAATTACACCGTCTAAATTCTTTCTCTGTTTCTTGGTTCAAGCACGTTTCTGTCCTCTACAAGTTGAATTTAACCACCGGCTGCTTAAAAATAAAGCGATGGATTTAAATCTCTTCTTTTCTTGTTGCTTTGGAATTAAACATAACGAGCGAAACGAGCAAAATCTGCCAGCGTGCGTGGTAAATATATAATTCAGTGTACACTGCCTGTCTCTCTGCTCAGCTGCCTGCAGGTGTGCATATAAATAGAACAGTCAGACTGCAGGTTTGCACCGAGCATGAGATCAATACAGTGTGGTTGACATGACCCCTGATCTCTTTATTTTCACACTGAACGTAGTTAAGGCACGACGGTCAAATCATGTTTCCTGACTACAGAGAAAATGAGTGGCTTGGATTTTGGGCAACAAAATTATATGAGATCATCAAATCAATGAGATTCGCCCAACGATTACATTTCCACTGGTTCTTTCTAAGATGATGAGATCGATGCCACAAGAATTTTCCAAGAATCAAATTTCCTAGAGTTTCCTCTTATTCAAATCTCATTTCAAAAGAGGGGATCAGTTATTTGTCATCAGCCACCTCTCAAAGGTTTTATTGACCTTGCATTCTTGGTTGCTGTAGTTTCCTACAGGTACTTGAATGTACCATTTACTGGATGGATTGCTATGAAACTTAGTGGAAGGATGGGTCATTTAAGAACCTGTTCAATTTTGCTGTGGATCCAGATGGAGCAGCATTAAAATAAATACTGTACGGCAACAAATACTCCTTTTAACATATGTTGAATGTTATTTGTGAAATGTCAGCAGTTTGCAGAACATGTCAGTCTTCATGGTTTACGTATCTGCAAATCTTTTGTGATTATCTAGTGTTTGTAAATGGGACGTTTTACTGCTGCTGTTATGATTCAATAGGCATTAGAGTATGTGATACGTTAATGGTTATTACAGGATGCCACTTTTTGTCGCTGTGGCAAAAACACACTACGGCGTTATTAGCACTTTACCCAGCGGATGTGAAGAAGTGCTTAGTTGAAACTGTGTTGATTTGATACTGATCAGAGGTCAGCTGGTGCTGAGTGAGAATCAGGATGGAGATATGAACAGGGTTAGAAATAAGGTCAGAAGTCATTAACCTTTAAATGCTGCTGCATGTGCTCAGATTCATACTCCAGTGATCCATCATGTGCGGATCAATATTTGATCCTAAGGTTGGCGATTCTTATAATAAAAAACAACAGTCTCCAGCAGCAGCAGCCTGAGTGATGTATACCTCGACTCTCACCGACAGGACGAGAGACAGACGTCTCCTGTGTGAGCGACAGTCTCTTCTTCACTTAGTGTTTATTTTGCTGGTGGATTCTGCCGTCACCTGTGCTGAGTGGTAGCCAGCGAGGATCAAAAAAAAAAAGGACGTGGGCTCGTTGTGAATGACAGCTCAGGATTTTGTTTACAGGGTTAGTAGTGCTGTGGCAGATGGGCCTCCTCCACACGTCTCCCTGTGCCACAGCATACCGGAAGAACCACACAGAAACCAAGCTGAGCTCAAACATCTGCCAAACGTGTGTTTATGTTCCAGGGTTTGACCTGTGATGACAGCCGACGACGTGTGCCTCTCAATTCATATTGTAGGTGAATCCTCACCTTCACGACTTCCTCTTATTATTCACCTACACAATAAAAACCACAAGTGGTAAATATGATGTTTAAATATCAATGGGTTGCTCTGTTATTCTAATACATTAACACGTTTTTATTCTTTTACATATTTAATTTGAGTTTTAATGTTGTTCGGTTGCTGTTGTTTCTTTATCTGTTTTGTTTTACTGCATTGCTGAATTATGATGTGTTTTTGATGATTAAATATAAATCACATCATATAAAATAGCATAAAATTGATTTTACTTTTTATATTATATTATATTAAATTCACCATTAATGAGTTTCTACAAATGTAATCCTACCAAACAAGTCGTATGTCTTATTTCATGCTGTAACTCTTAATTGGATTTAAGTTTTTAATTGATCCAACAGACATCAATGTACTGCAACAAGTGTAAACAGTACAAACTCCTCAGTTCTATATATCGGTCCAATAGAAATACTGTCATTATGATGACAAACTGTTCATAATGTACTATAAGTTACACACTATAATACATTCAACTCTATTCCCATTGTATTTATAATTGTATACGGGTCAAACTCCATTCAGACTTCAAAAATAAACTCACTTCACTAGTAAACTAGTTTAAGCTCTATGAGGACACACTGTATAGATTGTGTATTCTATGTCATAACAGATTAAAGCCTTCATTAACTCAATTATATCTATATCAGCTCATACGTTGAGGTTATTGAGTTCTCATATGATTAATAAGTCTTCAGAAACATCATGTAAATTTGATAAGTCACATTTTTTGTGCTGCTTCTGTTGTTCCTCGCTCACAGTTTTATGTGACTGACAGACTGACTGTTCAAGCTCAAACTCGAGTACTTAACTCCACATGTATTAAGAAAAAAAATCAGCCTTCAACTAAAGTGTGTATTGCCAGACACCTGATATGACGCCTTGTTGAAAACCGAGGTTCAAGCGCCGCTGGTCGGCAAACAAAAGGAGAATAGCTTTCATGAGCACCGTGCAGCTGCCACAGGTATAGAGCGGGCAAGACTTGCGATGAGTCACGTTCCCATGGCAACGTCTCAGTCGGAGAAGTTATCGCAGCATCTCTGGCTCTCGATGTGGATGTAAATATCATTTACACGGGGGTTGTTATTGACATCCGAGGAGATTGTGAAGCATCTGTTATCTGCTGCCTTTTTTTTTTTTTTTTACATTACACACTGAAAGAAGTGCACGGTGTTTACGCAACGACGACACATACTTTCAGAGGTTTAAACGCTGGTCATGCGTGTGCCAGATAAATTTCTCATGGTCCTCTCTCATCTGTCTCATAAGCCAGTGGTGTCTCCCAACATCAGATAGCACCCACTTTTATCGAATCAGAATGGTCTGGTCCTCCGCAGGTGTCCAAAGCTCTGTCAACCCCTGTGCTTTGTTCACAATGAGCCGTCTTTTATCTGCAGACCTAAAGGAGGCACGGGGAGATAGCACGGGGTGAGGAGGAGGCAGAAATAGATCTCTTTGACCCAGTGAGGACAGAGCGTGGAAAGCCACATTTGAAAGGACCCCTTTAGTATTTTATTAATGACCTGGTGGGACATGCCCTGCCTGTATATTGATTCCTTCATCAAGCCTTTCATAAAGTCAAAGAGCTTCTTTATGAAGCCTTGAAAACAGGCTGTCTGGAATGCTTTTGGAAAAAGACAAGAGGAAGAAGAGTGAAGGAGTTCAGCATCGTTTCAAACTGCCCACTCCAGTATTTGAGTTGGATTTCGAAAAAACATTCCTGTGATTTGAACCGAAGGGTCACGAACACACAGCTGAGGAGGGCTCACGGCCACAGACTCGGAGCTTCCGAACCAGGGGAAACTGAGAGGGACTGAGAGAGACCGAGAGAGAGAGAGAGAGAGAGAGAGAGAGAGAGAGAGAGAGAGAGAGAGAGAGAGAGAGAGAGAGAGAGAGGGGGAGACTGTAACCTGAGTCTGAGTGGAACAGATTGACAGAGCGCCACTAAGCGCATTGAGCAGACGCACCAGCGTTCATTATCATTAGGCGACAGGAGCGCTTTGAAGCCAACAGGGGCTCCGGTGGGCTGACAAAAGCAGGCCAGCAGGCACATGATGGAGCATTACAGCGTCTGCAGCCAACTATGACAGGAGCCTGGTAAAAACGTGCAGGCTCACTGGTGAAGAGGAAAGCACTTAACGAGCCTTTTAGAGGGAGGCAGCAATCAGGCCTGGATACTTTGAAATGTGGTTAATGAGTTTCAGTGCACATAAAATGATCATATTCAGAATCCAATATACATAATTTGCTCAGCATAGCATTTCATCTAATGAGGCAAATCATCGCAAATACTACCAACTTCAGCAGTCCTGTTAAATCCATTGAAGCCTTACAGCTAAACCAACAAAACAATACAGATCCTGAAATCACTATGTTCCATTGAGATAGAAAGATACGGTGATAATAAGACAAACAGAATGAAAGTCTATCCCATTATGAAACCACAATTACACCTGCTGCATCCATTATTTGAATCTGCACCAAATTACACACACTCATAAATGTTTCATCAGGATCCATGAGTTATTCTCAGAGATGTCCGTGAAAATATATAATAAATAAATCGTGCAATGTTTAAGAAAGTCCAAGCGATAGCAAAATAATAAAAGGAAAATGTACAGTCTAAGAATTGCCTCCTTCTTTTCTGCCTCTGCACACACAAATAATCACTCAGGTTAAAAGTTAAATCCTCAGTGTAGCGGCTGGCCTGCACCACACGCCCACCTCGCTCTTACTCATCCTCGTCTAACCTTTAGTGAGACCTGGCAGCCTTAAGGACAAGACCCCCCCACCCCCCCCCCCACCCCCCCACACCTCAGAACAGACTCCATCCTAACACATCTGCCTGCTCCAAACCGTCCTTGGATGCATCTCTCAGTCTGGGGGACGGGCTCTCAGAGGTGTGGACCACTGGTGACTCATGATAAATAAGTTGCATGAGTCACGGAGGGCCGAGCATGAAAACATGTGGCATAAAGACCAGAAAGAGCCACCTGATGCTTTGTGACACGCACACAGTCATTTGGTATTTATATGGATCTAAAGGCTGCTTAGAGGGAGCGGAGATAAGTGCAATAATTCTACCAGAGGACTGCAGAGTGGAAACATGAGGATTAGAGAAGTCTCTGGTTTGTGTTGTGTAAAGGAAGCTTGCTCCTCTTGTTCCAAAAAACTACTGTCACGGTGCAAGTGAGGGAATTTTCTCCATCGAAACTTTCTCAACAAAGTTCTCAAGAGTGTGTGTGTGTGTGTGTGTGTGTGTGTGTGTCTTTTATAATATTTCAGAATCATTTGTTTGTTGTCAACAGGAATCTATTTCCACTTTGTTTAACATTGAGGGATACAGCGTTTTTTTCTCTGACATGATCAATGTTTTCTCGGGAGATACTTCATGGATCTTGAAGAAAGGAAGGAGACACATTTAGGGAAATGATATATATGAGTGTGTAATATTTGCTGCAGCTTGATTTAATGTAAGGGGACTGTAGCGCTCTATTGAGTACCACTCTAGTTGTTGTAGCTGCTGCTGTTGCCTGGCACTGTCAAATTTGCTTTGCATTCTGTCCTTTACTGTACTATAACACTGGTCACCAATTCAGCAGTGACAAGAAACTAGAAAAACAGATTTTAAATAAGCACTGAAAGCAGCAGATAAGGTGAAATTCAGAATCTTGGTGTAACATTGTGAATACTGGAAGATTTTTAGTCTTTTACTACTGTCTATTTTTGGACTGTCACTCAAACCTTGCACAGCTATGCTTGAGACAAACATGAAGCACCAGTACTTTTAAGAAGTTTGCCTGAATTTGTGCAGTACAAGAAAATAAAGAAGGAGTTTTAGTTTAAAACAAGTGTTCTGGTGCCAAATGACCACAACTATTTATGCAATATCTTTACTGCTCATCCTCTGAGGGTCATGGAGGGTTTTGAGCCAATCCCAGCTGACAGGGGTAAGAGGCGGGGTACACCTTGGACAGATACCAGACAGATAAAAGAAAAGAAAGCAGTTCAACTAAATTAGAGGTTTTACTTCTGATAAAAAGTACAAACTTGTTGAAAATGTGACAAAAGCCTCTGTTGCTTTCGCGGAGATATGAAAACTGAGTGAATCCTTTGTGCCGGTCCCTCAATGCAGCAGCTGGGCTGTAGCTCTGTATCAGTCAGGAAATCCATCTGTCAGGGCTCTGAACAAAGAGGTGACAAATTGAGGTCCACCACGTGGACCCTTTCACGGGGGTTCATTAATTAATCATCAATTCAGATACATTTCGCACAAATCAGTGTGATTTAAGGGATTTAGCAGCTGCGAGCAGCCAATTAATCAATGTGCCGGGAACTCGACGGCTTCACATTTTGCAGACTGTCACTGCAGGATTGATGCCTCCATACTGGCACTGGTCATTACTTTTTTAGTGTGGCCCATGCAGTATTAACAAGTGTTACATAACCCTAATCAGAGAAGTAAAGTGAGGCTTTGAGAAAACCTCCACAACCAGCCAGCAATTTCTCGTTAATCTTTAATTAAGCATAAGGTGCAGCTTTGATTCATCCTTTCTCGACGGATGCTATTTCGAGCTGCCGTCGCCCACTCTCCCCCTCTCTAGGGAGGCAGGGGGAGTCTTTAAAAGCAGAGAGGAGGCTGCTAAACATTCCTGTCAAAGAGCAATTTAGACTGAGGGAGGCCGTTTGAAAGTTCTGGACGTGCACGGTGCTTGCACTGATGACAGTGCGTGATATAGGATGTGGCTTTCGGAGCTTGCTGTCATGTTAAAGATTTAGAGGCTGAAGATGAGGCAGGAGGATACACAATAGAACGTATACAGTTCCTGGGGATTTTGCTGCCGCCACAGAGCTTATATATGTGCACTAAAAATAAAACCTTGTTCCTCAGCATTTTCATTACACTGACATGTCTCTCATGGAAGCATGATGACGACACGGAACTATAATAATCTCTAAGTCTGCAGCACTAAGGCACATTTCCCTCTCTTACAAATTAAAATGGAATGGAGCTAGAATATTACTCAGCACATAGATCACACACCTCCGCCAAGGCTCATCGATCCTACACGTGATTGTCTAGTTATTATAGAAGAAATATAAAAGAACAAATTAAGTTGTCTGATAACGTAAATGATAAAACTGTTAAAGAGAGTGAACTGTATTCCTGGATTTAATGGGTTCTTCCTCATCCCTCCACTAAGATCAGTTCAGTTCATAATAGTTAAACTATATAGGTCAATGCAATCTCATGTAATCGCATGATCAATGTGAAGTCTCAGGAAACCGAGCCCTTAACCCAAACCCTACACGAAGCAACTATACAAACCTGAAAAATAATAAACATAGAAAGACACATAATTCAATTTTAATTCATTCAGGAGTCTAAAGAATAAGTTAGACATTTACAAAAAGGGGGAGAAGTCTAATTCTCAATTTAACCCATTGCATTGTGTAGCTCACATTGATATATATCCAAAGAGATTCTCTGCATAAGATTTTAATAGCCAAGTTATTCAAAAAAGCCTTTTTAAACATATTACCTTCTTGAGTGCCTCAGATTTCTCAAAGATCCCCAAACACGAACGCAGCAGAGTTCGTCAACTTGATTTATTTTGTGCATCTATTGTTTGAGCCGTGCATTAAACAAAATGTGTAACCATAAACTGGTGTATGATGATGTGATTGAATTCATTTCCTTTGTGTGTGTAGAATCAGCTTTTACTAAATACACACAGCAGCAGCCTGTGTGTTTGTTGTCCTCTGCTCGGCCACGTGTATCTGTCCGACTGTTTAACTTCTCCTTATTGGCTGCCAGCGGTGCTTAAACACACACAGCTAGCACAGCCCTGTTTTTGTAGAGGCTGTGCTTGACGACAGGTAATCACTGGTGTTTTCTTATTTCATGCACTATTTAAACACAGGATTGGACGACCACACGACTGCGTCTTTCTCTGGATGGTATCAAACACACTACAGTAGCCGTCAAAGCAGAGCGATCGAACAGGTTGAGCTGCTTTTCTATGTCATCTGGGTCACCTTAGCCCGTCGCCCATGGCAACAACACCCCCCCCCCCTCGGTCTGCCTCTATGGTAACCCCAATTTTCACTTCACATCAGAGCTGCCGAGCTGCTCTCATGTCGGCCAGATGCATTTTCTTTAATCACTTTAGCAAGTTTGTGAAAGAAAGGAGGGAAAGAAGGGGTTTGTATGTTAAAGTCCTCCTCAGGTGAAAGTCACATTTTTAACATGACCCTCTTGTGCCTTATATTTAATAAGATATTATCTTTTTAAAGACATATTCTGAGCAACACGAGCAGTCAACCCCATATCTGAGTTCTGAACACGTAACGTTCAACTGCAACATGTAACCTCAACGTGTTAATGCTCTGCTGAAGCTACGTTTGTTGAGACGTGAGCAGGGCTTGAAAAATCAATACTTTGTTTTGATCTGGTTCTCTGTGGAAGCACGAAGGGACCGTCACTGTGAGGCATCGCAATTCGTGCAGAACACAGAATCAGATTAACATCTCATCATATATCAATTCAGTGGATCAGCTCCAGAGTATCAAAGTAAAACAATATGTATATTTTCGATGCAGCGTCGTCTCTCTGCTGAAAAAGATCTTTTAAGGTTTAATATATGAAACAAACCAGTTAATATGGAGGTTTCTACTTTGCAGGAAAGCATAAGCTACGTTCTAATTTTAACTCGATGTAAATTGGAGTGTATTGGGCAGATGCCAGTGCACGGCCCATGTGTGCATGTTGTGTATTTCCAGCTCCGTGTTGAGAAGAAGCGCCTTTCATGCTTGGCAGCACTCCACTGGTGATGGCACGACACTAAACTTTCTGAATTTCAAATGAAGTATGTGCTGAATGGTGAAATGTCAGATTTCCAAACAAACCTCCGTTCAATATTTTTCTTTCTCTCTCTGCACGACAGTTCACTCAATCCCAAACTGAGGGAGAACCAAGTGTGACAGCTGAGTCTAATACTCTTAACTCCGAGCACCACCACGTTCTGAGTAACTCAGGTGATGTGGAAGGTCGAGACGGAGGGTGATGGAGGAGGACGGGGGTCTACTGCAGGTACAATGCGACTCTGTGAGACGTACAGAACACGAAACACACTCAGGCTTATCGGTTATCTGCTGTGACCATCCGCTCCGTCAGCTCTGAGTTATTGATCGAGAGCCTGGATGAAAATATCGTCCTGGACTTATCAAAGCCCAAGTGGGAGAAGAGAGGATCAGAGATGAGTTTTCTCTTCCTTTAACTATAACGTTAAGAATAAAGTTAGAAAAAAAGAATGTTTTAAATCTTGAACTTTATAAGGAAGGACAGACTGATTGATGAATGATGGGTGGATTTAATCCAAACACTGTCAGGACCCTGGTAAACCAGAACGTCTCCTGACCACTTCAGCACATTAACACACATGACCTCATCACAACAAATCACAGTGACTCACTGAGAACTGTGTATTTTATAGTAGTGAGTAAGACTTAGTCACACCAGCCATTCAGTTTTAATGAGGCGATGCTGAAAAGTAACTCCTCTGTCAATAATTTCAGATGATTCAGACCTGAAGTTGAAAATCACTTGGTTTTAGAGCCAATTGAAGAATTAGAGTCATTTCTACTGTATGTGAGGTCATTTTAGTTTCTCAGCCTCAACTAAAAAGGTCATGTTACTCAACTGTTGAGAAATGAGAAGCTCTCTTTTGTCGATAAATCTGTTTTCAGATATGAATGCTGGAAAATTTGCCTTTCACACATGAACAACGCAGCAGGAGATTGTCTGGGTCAGACATGTTCACAACAACAGGAGAATGCCCAGAACATTCAGGCGAGGGCTGGTGCCTGGGCTGATCATGCAGGAGATAGAACACAAAGTATAAGTTCTGTATTTCACAGCACATTGACGAAGGCGTCAGATCTCTATCACCAAAAACTCCAAAACTGTCTTCTACGTGTGTGACTCCTCTATTTATATCCTGAGTTATTTGTATTCTTACAGTTTTGCATGTGTTGCATATTAGGAAGGTAATCAACACATCCACTCACTCACTGTGAGTTTTCCTGCTGTACTCTCCAATGAGCTCACTTGGACATTTTACCAGGGGTCTGGCAGGAAAAGTTCCAGAAAATATCTGGAGCAACCGACTCGCACATTTGTCACATACAGCCACTTTTCAGGAAATGATCTCGACTCCAGTGCACGTCTGTGTGAAATCTAGGGTTGTTTACAAACTGACAAAGAATGATAAAAGGTAAATCTGCCCCCCCGTTAACAGTTCGAGAACTGAGATCCTGACAGGCAACAGCAACAGGCTTTATAGAACTGTGGATCCCTGCATGAATACAAACCGTAATGTACTGAAACAGCCTCTACCTCCGGAAAAAACTGCACATGAGTTAAAACCGAGGAGACAAAGAGGATTCTCCAACACAGCAACAGTCAAACAAAAGAATTCATCGCGGTGACAGCTGTCAGTGCCCGAGTCCTACACGGCTCGCTTTGCTGAGCGAGACTTCTGCGCATCCAAAATAATGTCTCAGAGACGCTGCATTACATCAAACCCCACAGTGCCACCATGAATAAAGCATGAGGGAAACACAGGGAAAGTTGTTGGCTTAGGAGAACACATGCAGCCACTTCTCCCCTGACCTAGATTTCAGGCATGGAAAGTCATTTTGTCCGTCGTGCTGATGATTCGTCCCCCTCTGTCCTTTCTTTTGCTTTCATTCTTTCCTGTGGACCGATCGAGGACGACACGTACAGTGCATTAGTAGGAAATACGTGCAGCTACTGCTCAGTATCAGACCGATGACAGACTTTTAAAGGAGGTTTTCTTTGTTTACATAGTTTGCATGTTTCACATATTTTCCACTAGAACAGCAACAGAATCATGTTGTCAGGAAGAAAACTAAACTGAACACACAGTAATTTATGTCTGCAGCTACGTTAAACAGAAACAAAGAGGTTAAACAAGTATCAAACAAAAAGCAGACAATGAATTTAATGTGTTTACCAAACAGGATTGTATTTGTTTTACTGAGCTCGTTTTTAAATTTACTTTATTTATATTTTCTTCTCTCTTTTTCTTACTTTCAACTCGTTCTGCATTGCTGAGCTGACTTGGCCTTCGTGTCCAACACTTGTGATCCGAACATTGACCTTGTGTTAATTAGCATGACAAATAAACTTGAAACTGGAACTTGAAATTTGTTATGCAGAAACCTTTTTTTCCTTGTTCTTAAGTGATGGAGATGATTTGCATAGTCAGTACCATCAGTAAGATTCAATTTTGTCATTTGAACTTCACATATATACGCAGCATTTTAGTGATTATATTTCATAATTACGTGTTGAAATAGTTTTTACAATACTGGCTTCAAATCTGACAAATAGAACCTTGATGACCTGCGATTAAACCCAAACTGTTTACGACATCTTATCTCTTCAGGGCTTTCTGTTCCTTGTTGAACCTGTGATCAGCTCCACTAAATACAAACGTACATACATCGATATTCAGTGACACAGTCGCTGAGCTCCAGGGGGTTTGAGGGCATCCAATCTTCTAACTAACCTGAGGGTTTCCCTTTCCACTAATGTATGGATTTTTACACAGTGAACAGGAAAACTCCTGTTTCACTGATATTGATCATGTTTACTTGATTGTGTGCACCAAATTACACGCTCTCATAAATACCAAGCCTCATTTTTTTCCTCAAGAACCATGGACAAACATTTTGGAAAATGCCCTGTGTTCCCATGTTAAACAAAGACACTGGATCTGGATCCACACCGAGATTTTATGGGTTCATCCTCGACCTACACCACATCCTTCCACTAAGTTTCATGGTAATCCATCCAGTAGATTTTACATAATAGACAATACAGAAACAACGCCTCCTAGGCAGAGGTAATAAAGTCTGTCACGTAAACAAACAAACCCCTGAAGAGGCTCCTCTCATCACCCAGCTGCTGTCCCCGGCTGGGCTTTTACCGTCTCTGACATTTGAGCCACAGGGGCGACAGCGAACCGTGTTACAGAGACACAGTGGTGAGCGGCCGTCCAGAGGGGACGCCACGCAGCTCGTCCAGCTCACCCCTCAACTCCTGCCAACAAATAATTCATGCCGCTAACATTTACTTCCCTCAAAGGCGGCTTGCTCTTTATCCACTGCCCCGTCTGTGAACCCTGAAGCAGCGGCCTGCATGCGGTGCATTAAATGTGCAAATACGGAGAGAGTTTAAAAGTATTGATGGAGTTGATGGAAAAGTTGAAATGGTCAGACGTGGTAATCTTTATACACAGAGATGTCGTTCAACATCCACTTTAATGTACAGTGAGAACAGATTGTTGACCTTTACAAAATTCCACTTCTTAAGTAAGAACAAGAAAAGCACGCTGACCTCAGCAGTGGAACCTGGAGCAGCATCAGGAAGCATCATATCTTGGCAGCTTCAGACAGAACCAAAAGGACACTGGGAAAAACCTTGATTCCCAGAAATGATGTAACATCCCGTCACTACATCTTACACAGCTCCGACCAAAACCTCCCTCTCTTCGGTTTGGTGCTACAGGAGTTGATGTGGGGTTGTTTTCAAAAACAAATTAATTAAAATGTTAAATTAGTGTTCATGAGGATTGATCGAATATAAAAGGTTCATTTTTGATCTTCTTTAGAGGTCTGGAGGGTCGGAGGTCCTTGGCTCCGTGGGCGAAGGCACAGAGTTCAGCCTGCAGAGGGCAGCCCTGAGGGTGGTGGGCGTGAAACCAGCAGGGACGAGTTTTCAGGGCGCCGGGAGCGACAGGCTTCCTCTTGGCGTCCGCCCTGAAAGACTTCCCTTCCCTCCAGTCTCTGATCCGCACCCTCCCCCCTTCCACTGAGAGAGAAGGAACGACAGGAAGTTTCAAGAGCTTTTCAGAATGAAGTGCAGGAGTTTAAATTCTGATAGAGTATCGATGTGGGGGGAGTTATATTCAAGAATGAAGTTTATTTCCTCCATAATAATAAAAGATGGCAGTCGGCTCGAGATGGGAGAGATTGACGTAACAAAGGTCAACCATTACTCCAAAGGCATATTTTAGAAAAGTTTTCCACTAAGTTTTGTTTAATTAGTTATTTCATGCTATAAAAACATGGTTGTTCGTCATGATTGACAGCTGAGACTGGCGATTGGTCGAGCACGTGTATTTGTGGTACTTCGATACCAAGTCTCCATCCCACGATTACTTGGAAATAAACAAGAGATGTATCGTGTACTTCTTGAATACAGTAGTTTTCCTACTAAGCTAATTGTTGACTTTAGAAATAAAAGTAATTTATTTGAATATTTTGCATTTTCAGTAAATCATTAAATTGATCTATTTATCCATCTGATTCATGTTGACTGGCTGGGACGATGCAAAGAAGTGTGTTGTCAGACTACCTCTGAAGACTTGATGGTTGTTCTTGAGCAGCGTCTGAAGGCCTCCGCACTCCTTCTTCAGGAGCTGCAGGGTTTCCTGCTCCAACAGCCCGGCGACCTCGCTCACAGAGAGGCTGCCTGGAGAAGACGAGGAAGGAAAAGGGTGAAAGTTAAGCGTGATAAAAGAGCAGGGGGGGGGGTCAATCAATGTTACAGTCATCGATATTATCACACTGATTCGAGGAATATACACACACACACACACACGCACACACACACACACACACACACACACACACACACACACACACACACACACACACACACACACACACACACACACACACACACACACAGCTGGTTTAAGGGAGGAGAGTCACGGCTGCAGTGTGACGGTAAAAATGTAGGAGCGAAGGGGTGATCAATGCTAGACAGAACATTTTAACAGGGAACAAGAAGGAGGGAAGGAAACACCTCCGTCAGTGTCGTTCAGTGGGAAGTGTGCTCAATTAAAGCTGCTCAAACAAGCTGTCAGAGGGACCAGCATGCATTTCACCGGTGCATCTTCCCCTAGCCGCTTGGAGAGGGTGAGTCATGTGGTCACTCCCCCTCTGGGACAGTAAATTTAGATACCAAAATGTCCTACGCTCTGAATTTTAGTGAATCGTAAGCAGGTAATAAAAAGTTTCCCATTTGTGTTCACAGCACGCGTCTGTGGGCTCCGTTTCATCACGGGATTCTCTGGTTTTGCCCCCCCCCTCGGAGGAGAATTCAATCAGCGCTGACCTTTGGTTCGTACAAATGACAATCTTCCTCCTCTTTTCTTTGACATATTGGAGAGGGACGCACCGCGGGATCTCTGATGCCACTTTGCGCTGTACCGCGACAATATCTGACCTAAATCCGCAGACATCTTAATGCGATCTTCATCGTGCTTTTACACCAAATCTCCGGTGGCACCTCAGACAGTTCCTGTCGGTTTAAGAGATCAGTGGAGACGAGACACTGCCACTTTGGAAGGTATAAAGTCTGAACCTCTGATCTGAATTCAGTTGGTTTGATTTAGATTATTTACAACAGTATGATGTTTTTTCTGCATTTCTGCCACAGAAATTCATCAAAAAGAAAAACATATTCTGCAACCAAATAAAAATTTTGCTGCCCATAACGCTGGCTCGATCCCTTAAAAAACGCAACACACTCCCACATTCGCAGGCGCTGCAGCAGCCAAACACAGCCCATAGCAGCGAGTGTGAAACTGGGCAGACTGCCGTCCCCACAGCCCAGACGCCAGGGAGCTCCAGGCCTTAATATAATATCAATACAGCGTTTCAAGCTGCCCTTTGCTGCCTACAATGTTAATGGGGATTAATGGGAGAGGGGCAGTATTGATGGAGTAGACTCTGTTTGGACTAAGACCAGGCGCAGATGATTATTAATGGCTCGACTTGACGTACAGTTTGGACTTGTTTAAGCTTGAATACCCCCCCCCCATGTGTGAAAGGTAGCCAGCCACTGATTGCTTGTTGTGGAGGATGGTTTTTGCTGCTTAAGCCGTTTCAGAATCAGGCTGAGTGGAGGGAAATTAGCTCAGAAGATGCTGAGAGGTGAATAAACGTCTGACGGGATCACAAGTGTAATACAGGATTACTTGTGTTCCCATTATATTTTATTTTTAAACTTGGATATGCTTATAAATAGAACGTAGTAAGTAAGAATATAGAAATCTCTACCTAACCTGCCCGTCGGGAACGTTCTAAGAGATCACACGATTATTGACTGATTAAGTCGGGAAGAAGAAAAATACAATTTCTGCGTTTCACGATGTCACTTGTGTGAGACGCACACCTACTTTCCTTCTCAGCATGATTACATAACGAGGCGAGCCCAGTCAGCAGTACAGCGCCCATGAATTAATAACCTGACTCACAGCTGCAGCAGCAAGATTCACATATTCACACATTTTGCTGCTTTAAACTCCAGTGAGCTATGAAGCATTTTAACTTCAGAGCAAAGACTCTGTGTTATATAACAGCAGCAGGGCTGGTATTGTTTCTAGATTTCTGATATAGGTTCCAATGCCAAAGCAATACTCTTAGTGACAGCTTTGACATATTCACCTGGGAATATAGAATATAGAAATATGTTTTTCTATATTTAATAAGATGGCAAAATGATCAATGCATATAAAACTTCGACTACAGTCTGAAGTTGGAAAGAAAGAAATGTCCTGGATACTTTTTTGGGGGGAGTCATGTCGTCCATCTTTATATACAGTCTAAGGTTTTAGACAACTGATGACTGGCTTATCAAGATGAAGTCAGGAAGCTATATACCCAAAACTCTACTTTTAATATCAAAAATGAAAAGATTATAAAATCAATATCCATCACACTCTTCGAAGATTCTAAAAATAGAAAGAGACTGAATCTCTCCATGACTCTGAGGCCATCGTGGATCTATTCAATATCAGCTGGCTCGCCCTGAACCTACCCTTTGTTCTTACACAGCAGATAACTGTAGGAATACCTCAATACAAATGCACACTCATGCATAAATCATAGACGGTGGTACATTATTCATCTAGTCATCTCTATACTGAGTAACGCTCTCCCTTTATTCGCTCTGCCTCATATTTTCTATCTCTAATTTCAGCCCTGACATCCTGACAGAGAATTTTCTGTTTTAATCATAGTAGTCCTCATCCCCTTATCTCATTCGTATGGTGTGTGTCTGCGGGGGTGCAGAGCCACTGACAAAGGTGGCGAGTGGGCGGTGTGTGAGCGAAGCAGTGTGTGTGATGCAGCGTGCGGCACTCTCTGTACCAAGCGGCGCAGGAAGTGGCTGGCAGACCGGTGAGATACAGAGTTCAAAGTGGCGTCGCGCTGTGTCACCAAGGGACCCTTCGACTGATGCTGCGAGGGGACAGGGCGGTGATGAGAGGGGTGGTGGGGGGTTAAAGAAGATGACGGGGGGGGTAGACGAGTAGTTCAGACTTCAGAAGCTGCCACATGTGCAACCTTAACATTTTTCCTGTGGAACTGGAACGCTATCAACCCAGGTTTTTCGGGTGTGACTTCATTCCGAGCTCCGAGGTGTAATAGAAAGCAACATTATCCCACAAGCCAATTTAGGGCCGTTTTAAGGGCAACATGGCCGCCCTGCGACAAATTTCCCCCCAAAAGTGCTCACGCGTAAGATGTTTTTTGTATTTGTGAATCTTTGTGTGCGACGTTGTGTTGCAGTTTACCTCCTCGGTTCCAGTTGCCGTGGTGCCCCCCGCTGTCATCCACAGTCATTCCCAGAAGGCTGTTAGCAACCTGCAGGACAACGCCATCAACAAAGTCCCGGGGGAGCGAGGCGCAGTTTCGCACCACTTCAACCCTGTCCCGGGGCTGGAACCCGGCTCCCCAGCTGCTCCCGCTGGTGATGTCATCGTCTGCGTTCCCATGGCAACCGTCCCCATAATCTCCGATGTCTGACCTTTGACCCCCAGGTGTAGTCTGTCGGCTCTGGATGTAATGAACTCTCCGCCGCTCTGCCTCGGCCTCGTCAGACGGCGGGTAGTTTCTCGACTTTCCTACCAAACACACCTGCGGGAGGAAGAAGAGCTCGATGTCAGGGCAGCTCCCGTGGACGCCGACACCTGAAACTGCACAACCAGAAACTCAAAGCAGAAACTTCACTCACTGATGTCCAATGAATGACAAAAACAATTATGACAAAAATAATACCACCTTTATTTCAACTTCCTAGAAAACATCTAAATGGCCTCGTGTTTATCTTCCAATACTTTTCCCATGTGTAAACACATCGTCTCCTCCAGCAGCTTTTGCATTAATGTGAAACCTGAATATGTCTGATCCTTGGACATTAAAAGCCCAGTAAGTATTTGCTTGTTATTTTTATGTCTCTGCGTGTATAACAGTTATTAATGGCTGCCGGCTATCAAACAAATGTCCCTTTGGGAACAATGGAGACCTGATTTATTTTAATCTGTCTCTGCTAAATGAGGCTCCTGTGGGAAAGAGGTAAAGATGCACAGCTGTGCTGTTTGAAGAGCAGGAAGATATTTTATGATCCATGTGTGGAGAGAACCAATGACTCCCTGGAAAGACCTTTTCATCGCCCACTTACAATTTAGAACCCATGGACTTGTGGTGAACGAGTCAACAGATTAGATTTACATTCAGTTTATTCATATCATTTGTCATGGGTCCTTTCAAAGTCTGAGCTAATACGACTAACCTCAACCCTCATCAAGTTTATCTCAGTCTCAGCTTGAAGCTTCACAGTTCTGATAACGTTTCAATAGAGCTGAAACGATTAATCAATTTATTGGTTTAATGAAAAAAAACAATAATCAGCAACTATTTAGATAAGCCTATTAGTAGTTTCTCATGAGAACACAGTGGCCACAAATGCTTTCATATCTCATTTCATCTGTCATATGTCACTGTGACATCTTAAAATCTTAATAATAAATAAATACCACACGGTTCTTAAAAGTATTGAAAAAGATTCTATTTTCTCCACATACAGACTTAAAAATATTGAGTTTTTTCTACAATCGTCTTGTTTTTTATGTTGTAAGATTAAATAATCCCTGTACTGTCATAAATCACTGATGTTGTTGCTATTAAATATTAAATTAATTGTGTGTGTGTGTAACATTAAAATTGACTCTGTTGTGACTTGGATGTTAGCGACATCCCCTCAGAATAGGAAAGCCGTCGATGATGGGACTTATGGTTTTGGATTCCGATGTGAAGAGCGTTAAACACGTATGTGCTACAGCTCAGCAGCAGCAGACACACACCCACAGCACTGTGTTAAACCTGGCACTGGGCCAATTCATTCAGCACATGGAGGAAATCTAATCATCTACAGCCTGTGAACCCAAAGGCTCCTTCTACATCTATGACAACAAATATGATTTAAAATCCATATGATTATCTATTATATCACACTTTTGCCAATATGGCTATTAAGTTGGCGTTTCATTTATTTCTTAAAATGTCTTAAAAAGCATTAAACTTAACTTGTAATTTGCATTTTCTCACCATTGGTTACAATTAATAGGCTAAAAATATTTTACAGCTGAATCGATTATGAAAATAATCCATAGTTGAAGCCCTTGTTGTAAACTTGGGGAGTTTTTATGATGCGGGCATTTATTGCACCAGGAAATCACTGATGTAGGTCATGTGGCTGACTTACCCGCTTGGTGGACGGTATTCTCAGGCAGTCTTCTTCGGTGTTGAAGCCACTGATTTGGCTCAACTCGGTGATGAAGTCGATGTATTCTTTATACTGAGACTTCTTACACTGGCGACGCTGGTACTTTCCGAAGAAGTCAAAGAAGCAGCAGGGGAGCACAAAGTACCGGCAGGAGTGAGACGACCTGCGGCGTGAGAGCAACATACGGATGATTCCTCACAGTGCCAAAGAAAACCGTGGTGATGAATCTGAACTGAGATCTGCTTATGTTCATTTAAGTGTTTTCACAACTGCTTCAACTGAAACTGTTCAAATACGAGCGATTATCATTTGTAGTCACAACAATGGAAAAGCAGATTTCTCAAACTGAGGCTCAGCAACGCCATCAGGTGGTTGTCTTGATAAACACTCTTGTGAGCTGCCCCCCCCACACACACGTATTCACACATCCTCCCTCGGCAGATAATGTTATTCCGAACTTGAGAGATCAGCTGGCACTTGAGCTGCTGAGGGAGATTGTGTCTGCTGATGACTCGCCTGGCTGCTATAATGGGGATCCACGGTGTGAGCTCGTCCGAGTGGTTCCCAATCAGCCAGTCCGAACCCGGGAATAAGCAGCTCTCACTGGGAGTAATTGCCTTTTCCTGAAATAGCAAAAATTGACGAGCAGGGAAGATGTACATTGGCGTGATTCGATTCTGCATCACTTAATGGAAATGGTCTAAAAAGGGAAAACATCTTAATCGTCTGGATCTTTTAATAAATCACACACCTGACAATGTGACATTCATGATAACTTATTGAGGGGTTTGGGGAAACAGAATAATCGATGATTCAATTCTATAAATCAGCGAGGAGGCAACGCCAGCTAAACACACACCTCCATCACATGATACATATCCTCTGTTCCATGTTAAAACTTAATTACGTGAATTAAAAACCTGAATATGGTCACAATTAATCTGCATCACGCTCAGCCCGCTCACCTCCAGCAGGGTCTGCGCTCCGTACATGTCCCAGATCTTCCTCCTCCGAACGTCGACGCCCTTCCCCGGGTGCTGCAACACAAGATGGCGTGACGGTCAAGAGGCTAAATCGCCCCTCAGCCACGTTCACACTTTCACTGTGAGGCGCCGTGTGTAATTTCAATTACTCCCCGTCCGTGTTAGAGACTGGACATTTAGAGGACATGGTGATGTGGACGTAATGTATGAAGAGATATGAATCCCTCTCACCTGGGCTGCCACCACCTCCGTGTCATTGATTAAGCTGCTGCTGGAGAGACAGATAATTGAAAGGCCTCTGGCTTTGAGGAGCCAGTTTTTTATACAACCCATTTATCTGGACTTTATTATCCGTCTCTTAATCTTTTATAATTCAACAGACAACGTGTGGGAAATGCATAAATCTAGTAGAAAGTAGTCACTGATTTTTTGGGTCGAATAGTTCAAATCTGACTTTTGAAATCTGTGTGTTTAGGCAAATGTAGAAGATATTATGGTTTAATAGACCATGTTTAGTTTTGTAGGACACGTCCCTAATTCATCTCAAGGTTGATGACCATTTACATTTAACTCAATATACACGTTATGCTTTTTTAGCCTTACTTTCCCTCGGGTGTGTTATAGCTTTTGGGAATTTGGGCCTGGGAGTCATATCTCGAGTGGTGATCCTGGGTTGTGAGGTGCGATCACTTAGGCCACATTCGGAGATGATCTGAGACGGCCGCATTCTTTTCACAAGATTTACTCACCCCTTCACAGGTCAGGATGTGAACCAGGAGGCCGTTTCCACAGCCGAGGTCCACGAAGGACTGTCGGGCGGTGAGATCTTTCTCTTCCCGCTCCTCGGCCCACAGCACCTGCACGGAGACGGAGCTCTGTTCATGAGGGCTCTCAATCAATTTGGTAAAAACCAATTTACAACTGCAGCGTGACACCTGCTGCAGCTGCCGCTCCTGACACCCTTCACCTGCCTCTGGCATGACACACAGATTGATGCAGTGGGCCATTTTTCACACTGAAATTGATTGACCCACTTCTGGCTGCATGACCCGAGAACATGTGTCAGATAAAAATGATTTTCACCAACAACAAACAAGTATGCTCATCTGAGGCTTCGTGCACAAAGACACATGAGACATATGGATTGTAAAAGAAGTATTTTTAAAGCACGTATCAATCTTCTAAGTTTATCTGACCCACTCGGGTATGAACCCACCAGGAGATATGTAGCTATGGCAACATCCTCGTACACGAACTTCTCAGGATCTGTCACCTCAGGCCAAACCTAGAGAGCGAATATAAGAAAACACGCATCCACAAACATTAACAACTCCAGAGCAAACACTCCACAGACGAGCCTCAGCGCGACCTCTCTCTTCACCTTGACCATGGCCTTGTACTTGTCCTTCAGCTGCTGGTACACCAGGCTGTACTTCTCCACCGGCAGCAGCGACAGGGTGCTCTTGAACTCGCTGCTCCTGCACTCGCTGGCCCAACGCACCAGTTTGGGCAGCAGCTCCGAGGTCAGCCACGGCAGCTTGGGGTGCACCACGCCATCGGAAAACCACCCGTCCAGACTCAAGACGTGCAGCTCCAAGGACCTGTCGATAAAACCAGAGTCACCTGAAATGCTTTTCTCTCTTTTTCTTTTAAATGCTGCTGGTGGATTTCATGGTCTGCATGTGTGAGATTTATGAGCATGCTTTAATCTAATCTTTAAGAAAAAAACACAAAGATAAGTTCTTAACTTGGTGCAAAATAACATTTTATCCCATATTAATCTTTTATTTCAGTCCAGATGAAGATGTGAAACACTAATCAGCAGAGTTACGGTTACTTGTGTCTTTTTAATCACCTTAAATTATTGTGTTGTGAATATCTCCATTAGCACATACTTCTTTACACTGACAGCTTTCTAGTAGTTCTGGTGGCTGGACTTTTCTCTCTGCAGTGAACTTATACTTTTATTATTCTTATGATCTTGTGTTTGACTGTTTTGGGAGCTACTAGATGCCTCAATTTCCCTCGGGATCAATAAAGTATCTATCTATCTAAATTGATGAAGTTGTTTTCTTAATTCGCAGTGTGTTGAGCTCTCTCGGCCACCGTTAGACATAGTCATAAATATAGGTATCTTTTTTACTCCCTAATATCAGCATCAGTCCCCATAAACAGTGCAGTCCAGTTTTATAAGAGTGAGATAACTTGAGCCTCACCATCCCTCAGAGTCGTGGCTGCAGAGCTGAATCTGATAAATGTTGCTCTTCTTCGGAGACACTTTTCCTTCTGCGTCCTCCTCCAGAGGAAGAAACGTGACCTGCTGTCTGACAAAGTCTGAACAACACAAACAAACAACAAGTATTAAAAAAGAAACACAACAACAACAACACACTGACTCTTTGACTGTCCTCCACCTCTCACCTCTCAGGACGACTTCTCTCTGCAGGTTTGCCCCTTTACTGACTTTGGGGATGAACGTCCTGACGCTGGAGGAGCAGCGTGTCTCCCCCTCGTGTGTCCCTGCAGGTGAGACCTTACAGGTGAGGAAGGACAACACATCCGGGTCATGGGGGACACCCAGCAGGAGGCTCACGTCCTCCACATCTTTACCCTCCGTCTCTTTAGCTCCACACAGACGCTTGTTGACGACGTGAGGTTTCTCCACCCACACCCCCACAGCCGACCAGAAACCCGCCGGGAGAGTCGCACAGTCTCCGGGGACCTTCACCTCCGAGAGCTTCGGCATCGTCCGGCTTCTCACTCTCAGCTGGGAGCCATGTGTTTACACTCCGAGGAGCACTTCCGGGTACGTATTGCGTATGCGGAAGGAAGTTGATGGTAGAACCCCCTTTTCAAAATAAGTCTTTCTTTTCCAGGATCACAATTATATTAAAGAAAAAATAGCGTCTTCATGTTTTTATAATTATTATTTAGATTATAAAAAATGAATAAATATACTGTCGCTTTATGATGACGTTTTGTAGTTGATGGATGATATTACAGCGATGGGGCAGTAGAGGGCGCTGTTGGTGTTATTATCTTATTATCTTACACCATTATTATTATTATTTTAATCAATATATATTCATTGTTTTTACTCCTTTTTATCTGTTATGTATTTTTTTATCATATTTGTATTTGTGCCTTACTGATGTCTGATCTTCAAATTAAAATGACTGTGTCAGAGTCTACCTTGTTTATAAGGTTTCTCTTTCTAAATGAAGGATCATGTGTAATTTTATGAATGATATCACATGTTTATTGTGCTTTGAGTTGGCTCCAAGTTGGAACGTGTGTTCCTCAGCGAGCACAACTTTCTGCTTCTTCTTTCTCTTAACGTTTGACCTTTTTTTGTCAAATAATGCAAACTTACTTCCTCTACTCTCACAGGAGCCATTATAAGACAATGACAGTGGCAGATTTTCACAGGGAGAGAAACGACCCATCCCTGAGGCAGCACTGCTTCATTTCTCTTTCATTTATGTGAGAACGCTGCTCGCTCTCAGCTCAGTTCACAAACTTTTTCCCAGCACTGAAACACACATAGGCCCTGTCCCTTCACCTCCAGCCGTCCCCGTCTCTCAGACACACTCCCACACTGTCAGCTGACACTCAAACACTTCAGAGACAAAGCTGAGGAGAGATTTAAGAGTGTAAACACACTTCTCATCAGCCCTGGAGACTAGATGACAGTTTGCTGTATAAATATCTGGTGGGTCAGGTCGTGACGCTGAGGTTCAGTCAACACTGTTGTTTATGGTGTTTGTTGGCTGAGGCCCTGCTGTCGAATTATCAGTGACGGTGTGTGAGGGGGAAAAAAGGTTTGACACCATATAAGAAGCTCTGAGAAGAAATTGACCTCCCAAAGTAAAACACCTGCTGTGCGCCTCCCGGCCTCTGACAGCTTTCGTTCAAAGTGCATGAAAAGAAATGTAAGCGGATCCCCAGGGCCGCTCCTGTTTGCAGCCTCCCTTTTGAGCGGCTGGAATCTATTGTGTGCACATTGAGCAATTCAGGCGGGCAGGGAGGAGCGAGCATGCACGGGGCAGAAACTGTACCAGGAAGTGCAAAGTACAGACAGGCCCTCCACTCTGCTGCCTGCAGGTTGATTTCACATTCAATTATCAGGAGGGAGGGTGGGAGGGAAAAAGAAATCCTGTCAGACTCGTTCTGCAGCGATGAGGAATGAAGGAGGGAAAGACAGAGGATGAAAACCATCTGAGTTTCTTGATTTGAGTCACAAGTCACTGCCGGTTTCGTCTCAGGTCAAACGCAGGCCAGACGTGGTCGATGGAGAGAGTTCATCATGTTATTTATAGGAATAATATCCACCTCCGCTCTGACTAATAAATCATCATCATGGTAGCAATTAATAACAAGGTATTGTCCTGTGATCATCACATTACTGTAAATTGCACTGTGAAGTCAGAGGATAATAAACTTATTACTGCTTTAAATTCCAGTTGCATTTTTATTAGGCACACCCAACCAGAGCTTACTTTAATACTGCAAATCCTTTCTATAGTGTTTATTTTTGTTTAAATTATTTATAAGAGGTGTTAATTCCACTTTTTAGACGTTGTGGGGCTGTTGTTGAGCTGGTAGGTCTTTCTTATATGTATTATTCTGTCAATGTGCAAAATATTAATTTTATATTAATAAGAATCATTTTTGAGGAAAGAAACTTCTTCTAAACTGCTGCAGGTTTTCGGAACCAGAATCATTTTACAACTGCAGACCTTTCATTCAGTCACCAATTATTAACCTATGTATACTTTTTAATGAGATGTTGATTGAAAACTTACATTTGACAAAATGTAGACTGTTATTATGTGTTGTGTTGTTTTGTATGTGATGTGTTATGACGTGTTGTCTATTGGGTTATTTTATGATGTGTTGTGTTTGTGTTGTGTTGTGTTGTGTTGTATTGTATGTGATGGGTTATGATGTGTTGTGTAGTGTAGTGTTGTGTTGTGTTGTGTAGTGTAGTGTTGTGTTGTGTTGTGTAGTGTTGTGTTGTGTAGTGTTGTGTTGTGTTGTGAAATCTCAGGTGAGACACGTCAGGGAGGAAGGGGTGTGGTCAGCTCAGTCACCGGGGAGAGGGGCGGAGCCAGGAGCGGAGGACACACAGGTAAAGATCACAGTCTCACTTCTTGTTTCTTCCGGGGACATTAAACATAGAAAATAATCACATATACACCTGAAACCTTCACCTCTAACACCACGTGGATTCATGAGAAGGAGATTTATTCAGAAGAAGCTGCGGGACTGACAGGAGGTCTGTGATTTGTCATGAAACCCGTGCGTCGCTTTGGATCACTGGTCTCTCTCTCTGTGTGTGTGTGTGTGTGTGTGTGTGGATAAAACCAGGACCCACTTATTCTGATTAACGGTGAGTATCTAGGATCTGGAGGCGAGTGAATGGGAACAAATATCTAAAGTTGGAGAAGCTTTGTGAAATAATCTAGTTTCTAAATCAGCCTATATTGAGGAGAAAAGTAGTAAGTGGTCTCTTAATGTTGTTTTTTCAGAGCTGAGTATAAAGTGAGTTTATTAGTCGTGGTGCTTTGTGCTGGATTAAGTAAATAAACCAGTTTCTAACAGGTTCACACAGGGGCGTTGAAACAGGGTGGGCAAAGCGGGGCAATTGCCTGGGGCCCCCAAGCTGAGAGGGGTCCCCCCTGAGAACAGCAACGTTTTAATGAGTCCCTTGAAACTTTCCTGACATCACTCTTACCGGCTACAACATGAGAATACTGCTTTTGTTTTGTACGTACATTTTTCAACATGTAGTTTTGAACGTAAGAAGCATATTTGTGTTATAGCGCTGCTGCTGTCACTCAAATAAAAGATCTGAATACGTCTTCTCTTCACTCTACACACACTCAAATCGTCTGTACTGTTGAGAGGCACACCCGTCTTTTGATCACAGACACGTGTGTGTTTCAAGTGTTATCAAGTGTGGCGACTGTGCATTTCTGTGCAAGTGAAGTGTCGTCAGTGGGTAAATACAAGCGTTGCACTGAGGATTGATCTTGATTCGTTCTCAGTACAGAGGAAACAGGCATCACCCGAGTAAACAAACGTCTCTGTCCTTCTGGGTAAACGAACACTGCTGGCTGTAGTTTGGAGTCAGAGATATAAAGCTCTGCTACTGTTCAGTCACTTTATACTTTTAATTAAAAGTTAGGCCGCTTGGTGACACATGCCTTTACGCTGAGAGGATGTTTCAGTTGCCAAGCAGGTTAAAAATTCATCCGTGTGCACACAGAGAGAACGATCACAGAGCTCTGTTTGTTTACCAGCGAGTCCATGTTCAATGTTTTTCTTTTTTCTCTTTGAGTAACCTGCAGGGAGCTCGCCTCACGCTCAGTGGCAGCTTTAGTGCAAATTAATAATCGGGGAGTTGCCCTCTGAAGTCGATGCAAGCCCGGGCCGGTACCCTCATGTCTGGCTTTGCAGAAGACAATGTAGCTCTGCGAGACGTTTCGTTTGGATGTCAACGTTTTTCTTTCCAGCTGACATGGGAATGTTGAAGAGCTCCACTGACTCATAGCTGCTGGGCTTGGTGCGCTGATAAGCAGGTGTTTTATGGCTGAACAACCTTCCAGTGACATCGGGGGGAATTGCTGTGTTTTTCACTTAGTGGCTTAATCATCCTTGTTGTTGCACTTGTTGCAGGGCAGCCGCTGTAATATGTCACTAGGTAACGTAAAGGTGAAAAGGATCCTCTCTCTCTTAAGAGTGTATTCTGTCGTCTTATGTCTTCTGCTGTTACATAAATACTGTGTGAACAGAATCCGGTCCGACTAGTGCCCCTAAACCACAAACTGATGTTTCCACCTTTCAGTTTTTCAAGTTTCTCAATGACTCCCTGCAGGATCGTCACCTCTAAAGGTCAAACTGAGTCACAACCCTTCTCACAGTCCTCACACTGGAGCGACATGTTAATGCTTCTGAGGAACGTAACATTTGAAATGTCTCTTTTTGTTTCTCGTGACACTCTATCTCCTCATCCACCTGCTCCTCCTCTGTTTTTCTGTTTCCTCATCAGAGTAATTTACGTTCTGTTTAGTAGTGTGAACATATGCAAATGACTCAATTTGCTCTTGTTTGTAAAAGAGCTTAAAGATAAACAGTTGTTCCTCTTTTGGTTTGTGTAACTCATATATTCTGCAGAATGAGATGGGCAGACATTGAGGAATAGTTTTTGATTCTAATATATACAATGGAAAGAATCACTTTTTCAATTTTTAGTCTTAGATTCCTGGACTGGAAATCTTTACAGAAAATAAGATTTCTTGTAAACCTTTGACCTTTGTCCCCTAAAGTCAGGTCGGCCCGGTCATGCTGATGGACCAAGACACTCAGTGGCTGTACCACCTCCTGGCCGAGGTCCAGTTGGAGAAGTTCTACCTGCGCGTCAGAGACGGCCTCAACATCACCTGCATCGAGCACTTCTCCTACGTCAAGGAGTCTGATCTGGAGCAGATAGGAATCAGCAAACCCGGTGAGCCTGATCGTCTCCTTTGATCGTGCACGTCGACTGAAAGTCAATACAGACACACTCAGAGGATTTCCCCTTTGTCACAGTGAGGGAAGTTAATTACAAGACAAAGAAGTGTTTCAAATCGTTTCAGTACAAAAGCCTTGTCTTCAGTTTAAACCTCTAATCAACCTTTGGATTTACAGTATTGATGGAGTTATTGATCATTGGCATTTTATCATCACAGTGTCCTCACTTGGTTTTTCTCTCTCCCTTCATCACTGGACATGATGTCATTTTATCACAATCAGCTGTTAAAGTTAAACAGATCCCCTTTGTTCAGGCACTTACATCTTTAAAATGATGTAACTTACAGGATATGTTAAAATGTCTTTTCTGTGTTGCCTCTGTCCTTCTTGTTGTAAAATTCTTTTATCTGTAAAATAAAGAATATTATCGTGAATCTTTGTCTTCCAGCACAACGAAGATTATGGGAGGCTCTGAAACGCTACAAGGCAAATTCCAGATCACGGCCCTGGATGCCCAAGGTCTGTAGTTGTAGATGGCATGTGATCACGTTTGTCATGTTAGTTTTTTTAAATGTATTCATCGATGCACACAGGTGTTTAGCGGGCGAGTTCTGGATGGAGGAGAGCAGGCTCAGGGCCAGGAGGGCGGCGGCCGCGCTCTTCCATGTCTGATACAGGACAGCGAGCTGATCCTGGGCGAGAAGCTGGGCTCTGGGTCCTTCGGGGTGGTGAAGAGGGGAGAGTGGCACACACCCACCGGGAGAATAGTAAGCAAAGATATCAGAAGATCATTGATGTAGATGCTATTTATCATGTAGTTTACTATGTAACACCAACTAAACATTCAGCATGCTCTATGAAATATATGGTTTGGGATTTCTGTGTGCATGTATACACATTTAGTTGCAAATCAAATTATGTATCTGCTGTACTCCACTGAATGTGATTTAAACCCAAATATGTTGAGACTGACCCTCTTGACTCTTCTCAGCTCCCCGTCGCAGTGAAATCCCTGAGGAGCAGTTTGTCGCGGCAGGCGGACACGCTGACCGACTTCCTCCAGGAAGTCACCATCATGCAGTCGCTGGACCACCCCAACATCATGCGACTGTACGGCGTGGTGCTCACACAGCCGCTCAAGATGGTAAGATGTGGTGTTTTGAATCAAACAATCAAGGAGTGATTCAAACTAGAACACTGACCCATACCTCCGTCCTCCAGGTAACAGAGCTCGCTCCTGTGGGTTCACTGTATGACACCCTGCGCTCACGTCAGTATGAGTACCCGCTAGTCCGCCTCTGGCTCTTTGCTGCCCAGATCGTGGCGGGGATGGATTACCTGGAGACCAGGAGGTTCATCCACAGGGACCTGGCTGCCAGAAACGTGCTGCTGGCGTCCAGGGATATTGTGAAGATCGGAGACTTTGGCCTGATGAGAGGTCTGAGCCAAGAGAGCGATCACTACATCATGTCGGCACACAAGCGCATCCCGTTCGCATGGTGAGGGCACATGGAAATAATGGGACTAAAAATTCTAACTTTCCTTCTGGTCTTAAATTAAATTCTTATTTTTTTCCAGGTGTGCTCCAGAGAGTCTTCGTGTCGGCTCCTTCTCCCACGCCTCAGACGTGTGGATGTTTGGCGTCACACTGTGGGAGATGTTCACGTACTGCGAGGAGCCGTGGTTCGGGCTGTCAGGGCGACAGGTACCAGCCTGCCGGCTCCTTCTGAACATTCACGTTTTCCATTTTTGTCTCCGTGCCAGTCTGCGTGTTTGTCTTCATGTGTGGAATGTGTGTCCCCACCCCGACGTTGTTTGTCTGTGACTCAGCGTCTCAGTGTTGCTGACATTTGCTTCCTTGGATGCAGATTTTGTGGCGCGTGGAGCGGGAGGGCGAGCGTCTGGAGAAACCGCCGGACTGTCCTCAGGAGCTGTACACCGTCATGAGGAAGTGCTGGGCCCTCAACGCCGCTGACAGACCCAGCTTCGCACAGCTCACCACCATGGTGACAGAGGTCTGGAAATATGCAGAAACACACAGTTGTGTCTGGTGATGGAACTAAGAGAAGATTCTGGGATTTTAAACTTTTTTCCATCCACAGGCGAAACCAATGGAGGTGCAAGTAACGCGAGACTTCTCTGAACCCAGAAAACTCACCCTGGTGGTCAACGACCTTGTGACGGTCATAGATCATGGGTGAGTGAGAGAGAGAAGGGAAATGAGAGAAAAGGCTAAACTTTGGCCGATACAATGGGCTTTTGTTAGGATGAGAAAAAAGTTTTAAACAGGCTGCATTCCAACCGTGATCTCATGGAGTCCTTGGTATTTGACAGTGTTTAGTTCACCATAACAGATCTGGAATGACCAGTAGTTTATTTTTACTTTACTAAATAGTTAAATAGTTTACTTATAAGTTAAACTAAGTTCACCGTGTCTCTGCAGTCTGGAGCTGAGCGAGTGGAGAGGCCAGAATCAGAGGACGCTCACAGTCGGCTGGTTTCCTGCGAGCCTCACAGCACCGTTGCTCCCTCCTGGTCTCGCTGCTGCCGCTCCCGCGGCATCATCCAGCCATCCTGTTCCCGCTTCCGTTTCCATCCACATCTCGGCGCCTCTGAAGGGAAGTCTGCAACACACCGGGCACGGAGACATCAAACCTGAACGCTGCTGGAGAGCACAGGAGAGCCTGGACGAGTCAGTCACACCCCTCATTCTCCTCTTTGATTTACTTGAGCTGCTTTAAGACATGCTCCCGTCTCCAGATTTTTCTGCTGTTCTATGTTTGAATACATTGTGTCTATGTTTTTGTTTTGCAGCCTTAGCACAAAATACAACACATACTCTGTCGATATCATTTATAAAATCAAGTGAACTCCCACCTCAGCTGCTCAAGTCCCTGAGTTTTATTGCAGAAAGCCAACCAGAGTGCAGAGCTGACCTTTCACCTGCTGTCACTCAGCTCAGTCTGTGAGCCGAAGCTGTCAAACTAACGTGTTTACTTTTGTGACCTGTGCAGCGGCAGCGGCAGCTGGAGGCCGAACCCTGTCAGAGAGAAGGACGGATCCAATCTGCAGAAAATGGCAGGTAGGGACTAAAAATACAAGCAGCTGCAGAACAAGGAGAGTGGAGCTGCTAAGATCATATGACAATATAACATCAGCAGCATCACAGAACAATGTTTCTCCTGATATTCATATTGTCTTTGTCCTGGTCTGAAAGCAGAAATATAGTGAGATTTCTTTGCTTTCAACCAAGTAGAATGGACAATGAGCACCTAAAGTCTGAATTCTGAAGTGTCCTGGAATTAATGTTGTATTAATGTAATGTTAATTATTATACCTATATTATGCGATCTATTTTCGTTGTTTGTTAAACTACTCACTCATTCAGTCACATTTGGCCAGTCTGCCCCCTAGTGGCTTTTTTAGGCCAAAACAGGATTATTCTCTCAGCCTTAATACTGTAATAGTGTATTTCTTTCGTTTAAAAGATTCTCTGTGTCTTCAGGGATGTCTCAGAGCCTGGAGTCGGTCCTGAGTGGACACCGGCCTCGGGCTCACACAGTCGGGGTGATCAGAGTGGACCAGCAGGGCAGACTCATGCCCCCTATGGCAGCTCACAGCTTGTTGATGCAGCAGGACACCCGTCGCTTCAGCGAGGCCAGTATCCCTCCACCGCCACGACCGCCACCCCCCAACCTAAAACGCCTGAACAAGTCTCAGAGGAGGCCCATGGTCAACCCACCCCCAGGCGCCTCCTGGCCCTCACAGTTGATCCTGGCCCCTCCACCACAGCCACCACCTCAGCCTCAGCCCCAGCACCAGCCTCAGCCTGGAGTGGGAGGCTCCAACCTGGCTAAGATGGCCAACATGGCACGCTCGACCCCACAGCTGGATGAAGCGGATAACAGGGAGAGAGAGCGAGAACGAATCAGAGACCGTGAGAAGTCTCCACATGGGCAGAACACGAGGGATAGTCTCATCGCACAGGTATGAAATGATTTTTGAGTTTTCGATTAGTGTTTTCAACAGGATTAAAATATAGTGAATATTTTGCATTTAAAAAACTTATAAAATAAAATTGCTGTGCTCTGGTCAGGTCATGGAGTCCGTACACGGAGTGACCACTGAGGAGGTTCATACTGCACTGCAGCGCTGTGACGGCAACCCGGTACGAGCCGAGCAACAACTCAAGGTCGGAATCACGAAGAAAACACAAACTACTTGTTTCTGCTGTTTGAACGAACTGATGTAATACACAACCCAGTTCAGACTCTGATAAATATCCTCTGAATTGGGTGTGGACACTTTCTGGAGTTCATAATAAGAGATAATGTCCCACGCTAACGGAGGCTGGTTGGGTGTTTTTGAAAAAGAGTCCAACTGTGAATTTTAATCTGGTTTTAATTTAAAGTCATTTTTCTTGTGCATCTTCTGCATAATGTGGTTTGACAGAAAACTGAAATAAACAGGCCACAGCCAGGAAGTGATGTCACAGCAGGTGTTCTGCAAAACATCAAGTTCCAGGCTCAGAAATAAAATAACAGCACTTGTTTCTTCTCTATTTATTTTAATGACATATCCACTGTATTTTGATGCTGCTGCCTCTGAACCTCGTCCTCTCTTCCCCCCCAGTTCGAGCAGCTGTACTCGCTGAGCCTCTGCTCCAAAGAGGACTGTCTGAGGATCCTCTCCAGATACCAGTGGAACCTGCAGCTGGCCAGCCGCTTCCTGATCCGATCGACCCGGGACGACAGGGCCGGCCCAGTAGAAAGGGAGCGACCTCAAGTCAGCGCAGAGCGTCGAGTCTGAAGCTGATTTGACTTTTGTTTAAAAGTGGATGTTTGACTTTTCCAGCGACTTCCTGCTTTACAGTGACAAACACAGACACAGCCTCAGAAACTGTGTGGACATTTACTCCAGTGGAGATTAAAACAGGGAAATGAAGATGGACACATTTTTAAAAAGCTTAATGCACAATGACTCAAATATTTCTGTTTTTATTTTGTATTCGATTTGTATTTTCACTGAGACGTTATCCTGCACATTACGTTAGCTGCAAATAGTTTTTGTACCTGAATGAATTTGTAAATATTGTGTTAGAAATTATTATTCTGTTGAATAAAAATGATGATCTGGTCTGATTTTACACTTTTAAGTCCACAGGAGATGAGAAGTACTTCTGCATAACATCGTAACACACCTGGACCTGTGGCCAAACTGTTGTTGGCAGAGTTGCATTGTGTTTAATGTGGGCAGCAGGTTTTTACAAAGAAGTAGAAATCTGTGTTGTAGTTTTTTTACCTCGACCTCGATTGCTGTTTGTAAGCAGCATGGTGCAAAATCTACTAAACCGATTCCACTAAAACTTAGTGGAAAATCAGGACATAGGCCAAGATAGAATACAATAATAAAATCAGGTCTATTGAGACAACAAAAACATTTTTCCATACAAAGGTGACATATAGAGGTTAATACATAGTGTATATTTAGGTAGGTTGAATATTTACAATACAACCTAATATATTTTCCATTATATTAATAAATAAATAGCATCTTTTTAGTTTTCACAGGATTCACCATGATGCTTTACGGTATAACATTAAATGTAAGAGGAACTTTATTTGAATTTTGTGCATTATGTTAATGCATATACTTGAAGATGACACGTTGCACTGCTGAGACATTTGTATAGCAAGTACTCTCCGTTTACATATACTGTGTAAATAGACTCAGTAAATAAATACAAAAACTGCAGCAGGTGAAATATCCTGTGCAACCATTGGCTGAGCAATAGGACTGTTTCTGTATAAAAGGAACTGTAGGATTTTATATTATTAGAGGGACAACTCATTTCTAAATTATTCCACAGAAGAAGTGATGCTCCCACAGTGACTGACATGTTCAGACATGCTCCTAAGTACTACTGCATGTAGTACTCATTTGTTTGCAGGAGGTGGAGCAGTCAGACGTCCAGTATCGAAGCAGAAAAGGGAGGTTTTGTTTCTTTTATTGCAGCTAAAGTAGAGCATGGATATAATCTGTAAGATAAAAGCGAGCGGACAAAACTGAGAGGACGCTGATACTGTAACCAGAGAAGGGCATTTTGTCCTGAGAAAGTGACCAAGTCTCTGCAGAACTTGCCACCGACTAATTCTGGGACTGGATTTCCCTCTGATCCAACAACCGTTTTTTCCAAGTAAAACCAGATGTGGGTCTTCCCCAGACTTTCCGAGAGAAGCACTGACGGAGAGGAAAACAACACTTGAACAATGGCAGTGAACTACAACGTATTCTTTATGTAACAAAGTATATAACAATCACAAGACACACATTTATGGAAAATAGTACAAAGAGGTGGCTGCAGATATAACTGATTTAAAAAAGGCACAATCTGGCTACTTTCTCTGTCCTCATCAGAGGTCAGACTGCAGACAGACGAATGGTTACATATTTACAGTTAAAAGTAATAAGACACAGTTACTGACAGTGTAATACAGGGTTTGGATTGGAAAGCAATAGTGGCAACTGAGCCCCATAGGAGCTCTGATGATTATATGAATCAAATAGAAAATGATTCTCAAGACCAAAAGTCACGAGTCCACATTGAGGTTACTCTCTGCACAAAAACTAAAGCATATTTCCTCACTGCACTTTTTACACACAGGTATCTTCCCCACGTCACATCAACATTCACTAACCCTAACTTCTGTTTTTTTTATTTCCTTTCCCACGTTTCTATTTTTCATCACACTGTCTCCAGTCCAACGCATCTGGAGCAACTGGAGGGCAAGGTTTGACTGTGGCACCAGTCTCCACGGCAACAACTACAACACGGAGGAGGAGTGTGAGCTACAGTTCTGTTCAGATTATGTAGACTAGGTCTGAGAAAGAGAAAGACAGTGTAGAGGTAGAGAAAGAGCACTTTGGTAAATACTGTCAGCACATATGTCAACGCTGACTACAAGATATTAAACATTCTCCCATTAGTCTCACTGTCACGCCCATAGACTGTACAGAAAGAGGGACGACATGGCTGTGCGCTAAGCATCTTGATCAACCCCTGGTGGCTAGATGCAGAATAGGTCATAAAACCTGCCTTCTCCGTGTTAGTGGATGGAACACGGACAAAAACATGAAGTCATATTACACATCAAATGAAACAAGATTGGTCGAGCACAGATATCGATGGGACCTTGATACTGTGGCTCCACCCCCCCATCTATGACTCTGGCTCCAAATGCGCAAGATGGCAGCGTTCGCATCCTCGATATTTTGCCATCATTTCTGGATAGTGGGAGGAAGTGGAGACAGGTCGTCCATCTTTATGTACAGTCTATAATCACAACCACAACTTCCTGGCACAAGCTATATAACAACAGATTACTGTAGATAGTGCTTAGTTGACTATATTTCTAATTTTATAAGTTATAAGATAAAGTCTACAGCGTTTGCTAAGAGGCTACTAGCAGCTCTGTGAGTCTGGGTTAGGCTGAGCAATGCTTCGAGCTAAATATTAACATTAGCTTGCATAAAAAGGCACACAGTGACCATGCTATCATGCTGATTTTCAAAAAGTATAATATTTACAGTGTTAGCTGTCTTAGTTTAGCTTGCTTGCATGCAAATATTTGCAATATCACGGATATTTCAGTCTAGACCAAAGTGGTGGATCAACAGACTGCTTCTGTCTGTTGTATTCTTCTCTATAAGAATGTATACAAGTGCAATAATAATCGCAAAAAGCACAGCATCAATAATGAAAGAGGAAATCTCAGCAGATGCAAATAGATTCAAATTTAAACAGACTACATGGAGTGTAAGGAATATTGGCAACATGGCGTCAGTGTCTGAGTTTGGATTGTTAACAAAAAACTTGGCAGACGTCTGGAATCACAGTTCATTAGCTCATACTGGTCTGAACATGTGGTGTTAGCACCATATTGGCTGGAATCTGGTGAAGATCAAAAAAGAAATGAAAAAAGTAATAAACAGAAACATGCATAACTGGATAAAGTCCTTCCTCCCATGCTGTTGTTTGCCCTCCTTTCCTTTCCTCTGTTATGAAAACACGCTGCTGCGCTGGTTGGCCTCTCCGACTTTCTCGAAAAACATGAAATCCTGGAAAGTGAGAACAAGCAAGGAAATTATCATCATTCAGCAAGATCCCACTGATGAGAAATCTATGTTTGTTCAATAAGATCACGACTTACGATGAGGAAGCAGGCTCCCATGAGCACAGCTTTCATCTTCACGTCCATGTCCAGTGGGAACTGGATGCCAAAGTTGTCCGTGTCGGTGAAGACTTCTTTCAGGAGACCACTCCACTGCTTGCTGATGCGACCGATGGGCTTGTCCCCATCTTTCCCCTTCAGCTGAGACACGAAAAGAACAGTTTTATGTAAGACCTCTAAACTGTCGAGCGTAAGGGTGGAGGTGTTTCCAAGAAACACCAAAATTGGAGTCATTTCATACTACCACGGTTTGTTTTAAGAAATAATGTATTTTGGTTTAAAAATATTTATTCTCTTAGTTAGACAAGCAGATTGATACAAATGATTTATCAGTAATAGCTGTCAATCATGGCACAGAAGATTTGTTTCAGTCTACATAACCTTTCACCAACAACGATTCTCTCACCTCAAAGTTGACGTCTCCGCAGCAGTTGCAGGCGAAGCAGGGCCCTTCCAGTTTCATCAGCGTCTCCTTGTTCGCTCCCTGGATGGAAAACCGAGGCAGGAAAGGGTGCCAGTCCTGTTTCACATAGCCTATGGTGGTGCCGGGCGGCGCCTGGACCTCCATCTGTAGGTCACATAGTTAAAAGATAAAAACTAACGTGATACACCTAGAACTGTAAAAACTGACCTCTTCCTTTGACACTGTCAGCTATAAATAAAGCGATCACGGGGCCACGCAGCAGATCACACGAGACAGTCGGAATGATAAGAAGGACTCTGACTGCTCCACTGTGACACCACATAACAAAGGTAATACATCTCACATGGCTCCGGTCTGCTCAGTAAACAGAGCACTGCAGTGTGTGACCGTGGAGGAGCTGGAGACCGCGGCCAGTGGGAAACGCATGGTAGCCGGTCGATGCCAACTCAGTCATTAAGCGTAGACAGAGATAGAAAGGTGGGGGAGTCTGGGAGATAGTTCAGACAAGGGGCCATTCATAGACCTAACAAACGGCACTCAGCAACTCAACAGCAAAACAAGGTAAAGGCAGGAAAAACAGGTTTCAAAATAAACTCCACTTTTGTTGTATTTTAGACACAAGGACATTTCCTTTCACATATGAAATTCCCCAGAAAATGTACAAGATTAATTATTAACATTAGTCATGGTGGACAATGGCATTTGCAGATGGAGGGTACAAATATAATACCACAGATACCAGAGAGCTAATCAATTACTGGAGTGAGTAATCAGGGTGATTTGGTGCTGAATTAACTTTTGAATTGTTAAAGTATTGGCCTTGGCGAGGTAACTCAATACACAATAAGGCTGTTAACAGCTACCTTTGACATCTACATCCACACATACCTCTTGCAGACAGCAGGGACACCAGCAGGAAACGCAGCGGAACGGCCGTATGAGGCGGATGACCTCTCTGTCCATGTTGTCCTTAATCTTCATGTCGAAGCTGCGCAGCGAACCGCAGCAGTTTCTGGTGCAGCAGTCGTTCTTCTCTTTGGCCTTGTAGATCTTTTGGCCCAGACTGTTCTTTATCTCGTACTGGTTGTTGGTCTCAAACCCGATAAAAGCTGTCCAGGGTTGGAAAGGAAGCGGAAAAGGAAAAAGGGTGGCAACAGTTTTGATAAAGAAAGAATTCCTGGCCCGACGTCAATAATATCATTAGGATTTCTATAGAGAGATTTAAACATGACATTTACATCCTGTCCACAAAGTAGTAAGAGTAAATATGACTGGATGAGCAAGCAGCACGCCCTTACCCTCTAGGAGTTCCACTTTTTGGTGAATCAGGATTTGGTCGATCTAAAACCACAAGGGAGAGAACAATGTGAGAAACACAAAAAAAGCAAGGAAGGAAATAAGGAAATTAATAGAGAATCACAAGAAAATATGATCATCAAGTGTGAAAGTTATATTCCACTGAGAACAAGTGAAAAGCTGCAACGGTTTCTTTATTTGCAATGCAAAGTAACTTAACTCGTGAATTTCCCTTAAAGCCATTAACTAACACAACAGCAGCTGTGTGGACAGTCGACTTCAGAAAGGTCAGAGTCATTCTATGTATTTACATATGGTGTTCCTGTTCTGAGTACACAGAGAATCCTGAAAACTAGTTCAGGTTTTTGTTGAAACTCTATTTAAGTCTTAAGTTGATTTGAACAGAGGAAACAAATCAAGTAAGTGTTTTTATAAAAAATTTAAAAAACAATGCAGTGGGTAAAGTTCAGACAGCTGAGGAGACTGAGGTCACATCACATTGTTTTTAGAGAGAAAACGGAAATGAAATGTTCCAACAGTAAAGTCACATCACTCCTCTTTTCTTAGTTAAATCATAGCTCACTACAATTACCTGTTATTGGTTCCAGTCCCTGAATATCAATAACTATCAATATATGATATTCATCAATAGAAATATAACAACAGACCAATTTATATATATATATATAATTGTGCAAGTACAGTGAGGAGGTATAATTGATAAACTCAGATTTGTGAAATATTTTGTCATCATGAAGAAGAGTCAAAAACCACAACCTATTAAGCCCTATTAAGTACTGTAGCTTTTTAGGGCGAATCACAAAACACCCTCAAATTACCACACTCAAGCGTGTAGAATAATCTCTATGAGTCAAGTGAGTTCAAAAGTTAAGAACAAAGAGGAAACAAATTCCTGAAAAGAAGGAGTGGTGAATGAGTAATCCATCCAACTATCCATTTCTAAGATGTAACAGCATTGCAAACCACTATTGTTTTCAAGACCCACCTGAGTGAGGTACTCAAGCCCCGGAGGTAACCCCACAGGAACTGCAGCTGGCACACCGACCGGGGCCGGGGAGATCGCTCCCGGAGCTCCGCCATAGTCTGGCCCTGGAGCTGTGGCGACTGGTGCTGGCTGGTACATGACTGGAGGCTGGCCTGGGTTGTAGCCCATGTTAAAGCCCGGGGGAGGAGCTTGACCCGGATCTCCATACCCTCCCTGGGAAACAGGATAAGGGGCAATGGACTGGCCGCCGTGCTGAGGCATGGGATAGGGTGGCTGGTTGTAAGAGCCTGGGTAACCTGGAAAAAAAAGACAGGCATATTGGTTCAAAGTCCTCCTCAACGAGTAAATCCAGATCCACTCTCCTTTTATCGGACACTCACACACAGACACACTAGTAGCTCCAGGAAGAAACAACAGATGTTCAGTGAAACCATGAAACAAGGAATATAGAATAAAAATACAATTTAAACAAAAAAACACTTCCTGTTCGAAACTATGTTTCAGAAATCGAGAAATGATTCCTCAACCAGGTGTGAGTTTCAAGTCCTTACCTACAAATAAGATGAAGAGTCAAATAATGCAGAAACAAGCTCTATGATCAACACCCCAGCTCACCAACAGAGGAAGTCATGATCTGTGTGTCCCTGACTAATAGCAGGTGCTCTGTGCTCATAGCAACCGTGTGTGTGTGTAAGTTGACTGTGGATCATCCTACTTTCCCCGCTGGGACCACAGAGCCAATAAGCTACTTATTAGCAGAGCCACAGACTTACTAGAGAGCAAGTAAACAGGGACAACCCTGAGTATGAAGGCCAAAAGCAGGGTATGTTTCGTATACACTCATAAACCTTATTCACATTCAACAAGTCTATGAATGTAAAGCACTGTATAAATCATACGGTTGATTTGTTTAAATTAAGTTTCTGATTCAAAAACATTCTAGACAGTCTTCATGTGGTAAAAAATGCATTTCTAAACATTATCATTATCATTCTGTCCTTCATCAACTGTCTTTTTTCTTTTGTTGGCACCCTATGGGTATATGGCTATGACAATTCTAATGTGCACTACTGTTTTTATACATTACTAATTCTATAACCTGTCTATGTTTTATATATTATAACATTTTGGACAAGCACAGCTGATTTCATTTTTACAATGACAGTAAAGGCCTTCTAGTCTATTTCATATCGAACAAATTTAATGATCATTACAGAAGCAGCAACACTGCTTAAGATTTCTGACGTCAGTTTAAGTCACAGCCTGGTGGCTCCATCTTGGCTCATAAAAGAAACCTATACTTCAGTGTCAGCTAATAACAAGTGTGGAGTTGTTGAAAGGAGCCACAATCGATGACATGTGGATTGTGTAAGAGGCGCGGCTGTGACAAAGAGCTGCATGAGGACGTCTGTGTGTAATTTACTGGACTGCTGGTTGTGAAATTATCAGTGGCTGTGGTTCAGGAAGTGGAGGAGGTCGGTGACGAATGGGAGGGTTGATGGTTCGATCCTACGGTCTGCATGTCTACAACCCTGATCAGACCTGGTGTTGACATCCGTCCATCACAAGTGGACAGATCTAAGTTCGTCAGTTCACACTTGGCACACTCACATACATCATCTGTTTGCACTTTCTTGTTTTTAGTTAGTCTTAGTTAGCGAGAGGGAAAGAGCAGAGGTAGGAGGGGCTGAAATAAATTAGGTTTTATCCATGAGAAGAAAATAAGGAAATCAATATGTGGCGGTCAGTTTTAATATCGAGGTGGTGGCCACAAATAATTCTGTGTCAGGGAAACACGTAAGTGTAAAAATATGTTCGAGTCATTGTGAATCTGTAGCAGGTCAGAGGACATCAGCTGAGTAGGTGGTCCAGAGGATTTTGTATTCACACAGATAAGAGAACGTCACCTGAGGGGTATGTTATATACATGCTCAATGTATCTTGTGCGTATTCACACCTGCGCTAGTTCTCCACTTATAACACCAAGTCTGAACAGGGTCCAAGGTGCAGTCTATTTACAGAACTCTTTTAAAGAGGGTGGATTTTACATTTCCATGAGTTTTAGCTATGATCCATTTTCTCTATTTCTCCTTGAATAATTAATAAGAGAAGTCTTAATCTTCTCAACAACCAGCGGTTTGAATGATGCTGTCGGTGGGGAGGATGTCGACAGTTTTCTGTGGGTGAGTTCTCTGATATCCTCCTTTGTTGCTCATTGAGTTTACCAGCATTCCTTCACTTTGTCTATGATGGAAAACCTGGTTTCATTGGTGTTGAGTACAAACAGACGTGTGTGGTGCAGCGGTGCTGACTCACAGCACACAAAACTGGTTTTTGTTTTCTTGGCAGGACAACAACAGCCTGAAACAGCACAGCATAGAGGTCGTAGGGTTACTTCATAGTGAGATTCTTCCAGGGTTGTGAGTAAGCAGTGGTGCCATTTCAAGGCTGAAGTAATGCGAAAGAAATGTCGTGAACTGTATGTATGAGGGCAACTAAACCCTCCCACTACTTCTGTCTTTCTAAGAAGAACTGAAAGTAAAAAACAAAGAAACAGTTGCTTGTGTGAACCCTGCTTCCCCTTTGCTCAACCTCTAACCACATTCCTCTCTCAAACTTGCAAGGTAACAAAGCCAAATGAAATCAAAACCATGTTGTTTACAGGAAGGCCGCCCCCTGACATGCCCACTCGACGACAACTCTCACCTCACACATCTGTTTTTTTCCATGTAGAGAATGGAAGTACTTCAAGTATTTCAGGTATTTCTTCTAAAAATTCACCAACGTGTGGAGGATAAAATTACTCAAGGCTGGTGGAGGAATTTGGGAGCAAGACAAGGCGTTCATTCAACATGCAGCGACATTCTGAGGAAAAATTAGTCCTGGGAAACACCGATGGAAACTTGAGACGTGTGGGCCTTTTACAATAGCTCACATTGTGTCAATAACATGACACAATGGAAGAAGTGGATGAGTAAGAAAGTTTTAGACACACTATTCTTAAGGCATTGTTGCTTCTTTTAAGGTCAGTGCACTTACCAGGAGCAGACATGGCAATGACCTCGGAGCGCTTTCTCATCCACTCCCAGGGGGCCTCTATGGGAAACTGTTGGAATGGAAAGGGAAAGGAAGGGTTGGGTTGTGATATAAAAAAAATTAAGGAAGGAGAGCAGGGGGTGTTGCAAAGAAAGAGTGACAAAGAGTCCAACACAACCATTTAAAAACATCAAACACCACAATGGCTTTAATGATTGATGTTTACAACCCAGTCGGTGCACTTTGACAAGAAAATATCATGTGATACAGGGAAAAACTAACGACTCTGAAGCTGAAGGTTTGAGAGCTGAACATATATGGGAAAAAAGTGGGTGCGTCATGTTTCAGGAGAATCTGGGGGAGGGGGTGGTCTCCAAAAACTCACATCCTGTGTTGATCTACATGTTTTTATTTCTGCTTCCATGTGAAATATGGAAATGATGTCCTGGAGTCTGATAAAGACCAAATAGATGCATTTAAATCCATCAAAAAGACAATCCTACCTCATCTCCCCCTCTACCTTATTCACACTCACTGCATCTTGAATAAAAAGCACTTAGTGCTATATTTCTTTGCGAGTGACTTTGAAATCTCACCTCTGCGGTGTGATGTCCTCACCGAGCCACCAAGACAAGTGCCCAAGTAAAACAAAGAAACTAAAACTGAATCCCTGGATCCACAGAGCCGAGAGTCAATCGTATCCTTCCTGACCTGTTCCTCGTTTCTCTGGTTTGCTGTCTCTCCTCCCTCCCATGCATTTTCTCTATGTCTCCTCCCCCCCTCCTTTTCAGCCTCCCACGACTTGCAGCAGGGTTTCAGTGTGCGTCTATAAACACCATGCTAATCTGACTGTGAGAGGAGAAGCACATGCATCGAGAAGCAGATGGGTTTTATTTAATAAGAGGGCTCTACGTGTCCATGAGAGGACTGTCCCCCTGCAGATAGTATTATCAGTGCATGCAGCAACAAGGAGGAGTCGGCCTGTTGCGTAACATGTTGTTGTTGTTGACAACCACCAGAGAGCGTCCGATCCCCAGAATCAAACCGTGTGCAGCCAGCGTGCAGCCCCATGCAACACACACTGTACATGCACATACAACAAAATAAAAGATAAATGGGCCTCGTGCAATCGACAGAGGATTTTATAAACTACGAGTGAAAGATATATTTAGTCATCGTGCATGTGTACGAGCCAAACTAAAGACTGAATTTGCTTGCTCGCTGTTTTTTGTACATTTTAAACAAAATAAACCACAATAAACGTGGTACAGTAAATTCAAATTAGATTAAAAGCCTTTGCCATTAAAGAGAATCAAACAGCTAGCTGCTATCTAGCTTAAATACCTCAAGATATTTTCCCCACAAGCTGGTGACGACTGAAACTGAAGGAAAGGAAGAAAGAGAGAGAGGCAGAGGAAGGTATGAAGAAATAGAGATAAAAGAAAGAAAGAAAGAAAGAAAGAAAGAACAAGAAAATGTCAGACCTGTGTTTCTCAGATGATCAGAAATGCTAATGTTGCTCTGGTTGCACTGGAACTAGCAACTGTTGCTAAGTCTGTTAGCTTTTAATAACTGATAGTGAAAACTGTTATACACAATATTCATGGTGTTTTAGACTCTTGTCCCTAATTTGTTTGACTCATCAAACAACATAGTTCTAATTATCAAGCTGCAGCATGTCCCCCGGATTCATTACATTATATTGTTAAAATACCATCACTGATAAATTACACAACTTTAATATTGCCGCTGGGGAAGACGGAACAATTTTACATGCAAATATTGACTGTGTTGATTTATATATAACATGTTGCACTTTATATTTTACATGTTGATTTGTAAGTATGAAAAACTAGTGAGTACAACACTTACACTAAAATAAAAAGTACAATTTGTAGTGAAGTAGGTGTAAAGTATGATCAAAATGCTTTAGAAAAAGACTCTGATCTGCTGAACATGGAGCAGATCATATCTTGAATTCGTTGTTGTTACTTTGGGACTGATTGACAGACTGGTTGGATGATATGAAGATATGATGGTAGAAGTTTATGACTGCAGTACAAGGACTACTTTAGCAACAGGAACAAAAATGGCGTCATCAAATTTCTGGACCAGCTCAATCTGACAAATCCCATCAACACTCACATCAGTCAAATGTTATTTGCATAGCCCAGATATACAAATCACTATTTGTACTTACAGGGTGTGACATCCTTTCTGTTCCTCAACGAGATTAAAGAAAAACTACCAGAAAAACTTATTATCATGGGAATAAACAAGAGAGCCACATGTGAGGGATCCCTCTGTCAGGACAGAAGTGCAACATCAGCAGAGTAACAGTAGTTATTGATTAGAAGAAACAGTATGTACCATAATGGAAAACTGTGTCGATGTTTTAAGTATTTATACGTAAGTAAATGTCTGATAGAGATGAAGGGAGCAGCAGAGACACAGGATTGGAGGAGTTATTGCTTTTGTCTCTGCTCAGACTATATTTGGCACCTGCTGCTGTGCACATTACTTATAGGGCGTCAAGATTTGGGCGGGTATGAGGGAAGTCTTTCAGAGCACACACACACACACACAGATGTTACATAGACATCTCAGCAAGAAACCAAATATACGTCCTCTCACACATTAAGAACATATTTGAAAACGTGATTCATATCTGAGTCCAGTTAACGTGCTAACACAAGTAGCACTGACATCCACTCAACCTATAGATACTTGACTTTGATCTCAACCTTAAACTGAGCCCCAACCTTTAACTTCAACTCCTCACTGAAGCGGGGGGGCCTTTAAAATGTCCTCAATCTGACGGATTCTCCTCACGTTGATGTCTGCATGAGGACATTTGGTCCAGTGTGGCAACAAAAGAACACACACCCAGCCAGAGGCCCCTAATGAGGCCTGTCCCTGATAATGGAGCTAATCAGCGTGGTCTATCTGGCCTCTGCCCCTGTTAACATGCTGTCAGCCTTGCCTTGGTTTATTTATACACGCCTGATCTATCAGCACTGGTTCTATGTTTGGTGAGCCTCAGTGTCCTGAAATAGAAATAATTAGGACAGGGCGGGAAAAGAGGAAAAGTGAAATCGTGTCTGAATGCGCATATGCCCCAAGCGGGCCCCCTGTCCCCCCCATTCCTCTGCCAATCTCTCCATCCATCCTTGCTACACTGTCTCCTGTCTGTTTGGTTTTGTGGAGACAGGAGGGGTGGACGGAGTCGTGCGTGTGGTCTGGATTGGGTGGCTCACTGCCGGTGAAGTCGAGCGAAGCAGGGTGATCAAGTCATCCAGATTGCCACACACACACACACACACACACACACACACACACGCACACACACACACACCGGGGTCCTGATGCCATCTCTGATCTCTCTGTCTCTGTGCTGACCCAAACACATTGAGTTAGTGCAGATAGAAATACATGCGTGAATAATTAATTAATGAATCATATCTAATTTTGACTTTCACTTGACTTCGTTTAATATTATCCGTTAAATATGAAGTCGTTTTTATGTTTTCATGGTTGTTGTTAAGTCGTTTAAAAAGTCACTTTGGACTCTGAAACCTGTCGATTCATAGCCATTATTTCGGGTATTTATAGTTATGCCATTTATTGGGTATTTATTTAATTACAGATCAATTACATTGGAAGCTCAAACAAGGGGATGAAGGACATGTATAAGTTCAGATTCACGTAAACTTACTGAAGCCAGCCTGAGGGTGATGTATTTTGTCGAAAACGGCAACATACTCAACAAAGGCCTTATCGTTCTCCCATCTCTCCTCATTCAGCTGCAGGGAAAGAGAGTGTGAGTGGGTCAGTGTGTATGTGCAAATGTATGTATGTGTGTCAAGACATGTTGTCAGTTCTCCAAATCTCTTATGAGCTGCTTCAGAGGTTAGTCGCTAACGATGACAGCGCCAGGAGGAGGGTGTAATTGGCATTTCTGAGGTCCCCCCCCTACACACACAAACACACATAGCCTAAACAGCCCTTGGTGCCAGTCCCATAATATAAACCCACCCTGGATGCATTCCTACAAATACCCTCCAAACTGGTCAACAGCTCAGAAGACGCAGAGCTGCAAACCTGGATCTTTGAGGACAGAAATCCACAGAATATCAGAAGATTCAAGGTAAACACATTATTTCTTTTCTGTTTTTGTTCCCGTCCATTGAATCAGAGCCTTTAAACTGTTTTTACTTTGCTCAGATGCTTTGCTCCAGGTGTACGCTGCCCGTCCTGGCTCTTTATCTGCTGCTGGAGGTGATATCTGCTGCTGTGCTGCCGAGCAGAGACAGAAACAGAAGGGTAGGCTTGCGCACACAGAGACCTCATCATCTCAAATCAAAGAAATCCTGTCGTCTATTTGTTTATTGATAATGTGGTCGTTTTCTGCAGGACCTGAGCTGGCTGGACCAGGAGCTCTTCTCTCACCTGCCTGACCGCACAAACGGGGGAGACCTCTCTGTGGGGGATGCAGGGGAGGCCGTCAGGGATGTGGATGGTCGACCCTCTCATTCAGAGACTTTCCTTGTACCAACGGACCACCTCTCTCTCCAACACCACCGCCAACCCCACCGTAAAGCCAACGAGAAGAAGTAAGGATGGAAACAGTCTTAGTCTTAGTCTAAGTTTTATAATCACATATGATTAAAATTCAGTTTTTTGTCATATAAACTATTGTAACTGGGAGGTAAATTGGCCTAAAACACATCAAATCTTTTGGTTTTTTAACAAATACATTTGCCGTTTAAAGTCTTTTTTGTGATGTGTGGCAGAAAGTCATTGTATAGAGTTTTTTTTGTCTTTTTTGCACTTAAGTCTGTCTCCTCTCGCTCTCTCTGTTCATGTCTGCAGGAGGAAGATCGCTCCTCTGGACTCACTCGGCAGCTTTCAAAAGATCAGTTTCCAGAGCAGAGGGGTGAGTAACAAGGGAGAAAAATAAAAATGTAAAACTAGTAACAAAGCCGCTATAGAGAGACAGTGCAGAGCGAAGAAAACTTGTCAAAACACCCTGAGTTACAATGCATTTATATCCCACCTTTTGTGTCTATACATGAGACATATAAAAAACTAAAAACGTACCTGTACAGACAGATATTTTTCATAATTTTTTGTATTTTTATTTTATTGATTTTAATGAGTATGAACTGGGTTCTCTACGATTTGCTATCATTGCACTTTTATTTTATTTTGTGCAGAATCTAACTCTGGTTTTTGGTGCTATATAAATGAATCATTATAATATACAGCAGAAAAGAAAATATATGAGTGTCAATTTTAATGAGAACTTTCTTATGTGACTTCTATTTCCCATCATTTGCACAAACAGTTTTCATCTTGCATGGCTTGTCCAGTTTTTCCATGACACCAGAAGCCATTAGTAGACACACTCATACAGTATACAACAATGGTTTATGGTTAATTATTCATGAAGACCTTGTTCTTGTCTTATACTGTATGAAGAACTCAGCATTTCATTACTCCTTTGTTACAGGATGAGCCAAACGAAGACTGGGAAGACAACAGGGGTTAAAAAAGAAAAACCCACAACAGCTCAGCTCTTTCTCACATCTTGATATAATGATATATTTGTTGTATGGAACATATTTATTCATCAACTGGCTGCCATACCAACAAGTGAGAGGCCTGTCAACCGTCTCCCTCTGGTGGTAGAAGACGCAAACATGACAAACACAATGCTGTGTGCCACTATTTAATAAAATGTGTTAAAATACCGATTTCAGGTCTTTTTTGTCTTTTCAGTGCGAAAGATTCTGAAAACCACCTTTATGTTCCCAAAGACTTTTAATTTGTCAAGCTACAATCAAAGAAAACAATATCAGACTGCAGAAAATATAGATTTTGCTTGGGTATTTTCTCTCTTCACTTTCACATATGTACAGTTGTAAAAGAACAGGATATGTACACAGAATTTAAGTTGTAAAGAGAGTGCAACTGCTACTGGAGACTTACCAAGACTCTCCCACGAACCAAAGAAAAGCACATAATAAAAACCAAACAACATAAACAAACGCCACAACCTACGCGGCCTCAACTTATTTTCTGTACACTACAACTCTGTTCTCGATGTGAGACAATCTTAATGTCCATTCTCTGATGCGGGCGTGTCTCTAAAAAAAAAAAAAATACCCCCGCTTCTCAGAAATCTAAGAAATAAACAATTATATGAAATAGAAAATATTTTACAACCATTCATAAATGAGCCTCTGGGCCGCTTTGACATTCTAAAGCACGGCCAGACCATTCGTCGTACAGCAACGTTAATCCCCCTCATAGATAGACAATGAGCTTTTAAAACAAGAAAACAGAAACAATAACCACACATGAAACAAAAACATCAAAATTGAACAGCTTTCAATGTAAATGTTCGTGGTAATTGGCTATCAATGATTGATTAACAAGCCGGACAGGGAGAAACATTAAGCGCTAAATCATGAATGTACACAGCTACATGCTACGTAGAGATTTAATCGACTGTAGCTAATCATTTTCCCAGTACCATCCATATATGCAGTGGACATGGTATTAGGGGTTTATAGTTAATAAAAGTGCACTGCTGGAAGAATTGTCTGTGTGCAATTTGATATTTAGCAATTTAGATGCAAATACAGATGCAAAATAATAAATGTTAGCTGATTCAACTTATTCTAGAGGAGTGAGATCTCTAAATTGTATCCACTGATCCCCCCCCAAAAAGAAAAGGAAACTCAAAAGGTATATTGGCATAACACGACGGAAAATAAAATGAGCTGCCCATCTAGCATTATGATGTACTTCTAAACAAACAACAGAAGTGACGTTTTACATCTCTTAATCTATACATTTGTTCAATGTGTAAAATTTAAAGCCGAGAGGACAAGGCTTTCAAACTGAAACTCCTCAAGGACAGCAAAGTAAATGTTCACTGATTTGTCAGTGTCCTCAAAGTCAAAATGCACCTTCAGTGAATATGAGAGCGACCAACACAGTATATGACAAAAGCCAATGAATGTACAGATTAATTAGTAACAAATAAATGATTCTCCGCTGTCTCTGTTGCGTTCTGTTCAGTTCTTCACAATAGCCAAAGAAAATAACAGACTAAGAAGTAAAAAAAAAAAAAAAAAAAACTGTGAGGGATAAATAAGAATGGTTGTGATTGTCAAAAGAAATTCTACAAACTGACAATACAGTTGCCATCCAGGTGATAATTTAGGCTGTTTTGGCTGCAGGCATCAAAGAAAATAAGTGTCAAGAGGACAGCAAAGACAGGGCGGGTTGCTCCTCGTCCCTCCCGTCCTCTTCATCTCTAAGTGTCTTTTTTGTGTCCCGACCGCCGCATGTCCCTGCACTTGTGGCAGTAAAAGATGTCGGGAACGTTGGACTTCTTGATCTTCGCACACGACAAGTGCACCCATATGCCGCACTGGTTGCACTCGATCATCGGCCGCCCCGCAAACGGCTTCCCACAGTAACAGGTGATCAAGTCCCACGAATCGTCACCTGTGTTGGTAAAGAAAACATTTAACAGGTCATTATTGCTGTGCATGTTACCTAATGAGAAAAAAAGGTTCCTGGAAATTACACATATTTCATATAAAATATTTTTGTAAAGATACATTTCATCACATACCTGACTCCACCATAATGTCTTCATCTGCAATCCAAGTCTCGCCCTCACTGGAGCTCATCTCTGCTTCCCTCATGGACTCATCTGGCTGCATCTTCCCCATGCCCTGCATGGTCGGCGTGGAGCCGCCGTGCGCCGCCAGCTCCTCTCTGGTAGGTCGTACCTCTGAATGTCCGTGGCGTGCCTCCGAGTCAGTTTCGCTTTGAGCAGCTGAACTCTTGAGCTTCTTCGCTTTTGGCTGTTTTGAGTTTTTGCTGCGTTTAATGCGTGCCCTTTTCTCGCCTTCGCTGCTGCCACTGTCTGCCGCCGTCATGGAGGAACCAAGCGACAACTTTTTCAGTTTTTTGTCCTTCTTGCGCTCTGCCTTAGAGCTGGCCTGGCTGTCATACAGGGAGTCTTTTAGGCGCATCTTGTCCAGTAGAGTGCTATCAGAGTGCATGCGGCGAATGTTTTTGCCCTTGTTTGCTCGAGCTTTGCGAACAAATGTGTGGATGGTGTGGATGTCGGAGCTTCCGTCTCCCCAGGTGTTGCCCATGGAGCTGCTGCTGCCTCCTACGCCTCCATCTGCTGACAGCCCTGAACTGTGAGCAGAGCTGGATGATGTCGGGGACCATGAGCTCTCCTGTAGGACAACAAGGAAAATATTATTTACTCAAATCACAACATGCAATGACAGTTGTTTTGTATTACCAGTGTTTGTATGATATTTTAGCAGGATGAAGCAAAAACTCCTGCACAAATTACCATGAATCTTCGTGGAAAGATGTGGCATGGTTCAGGGAGGAAATAATTAAATTTTGGTGCAGATCCAGGAATTGTTTTTCACTTTGTTAAAAACATTGTAAGATATGGTGTTGTCAACATTTACATAGATTTCAAATCAGAGAATAAATCATGGCACAACACATCAGATTTGTTAAGCGGACATTTGATAAATATGAATGTGTACAATTTAGTGCATATCCAAATAAATACAAATCTGGATCTAGTGAATTTAAATGTGGCTTTGTAAGGAGACTTTTGGAGAGCCTAGTTTCAACAAGCTCAGTTTACCTCTTTTGGACTCGGGATGTAACCAGCATATGCCAGGACGAAGCTGCAGAACTTGTTGAAGTCCTCAACAGTCCTCTTTTTCCTCTCTGGGGGCTGCAGAGAGAAGATCTTTGTTAAAGATAATGACACAAATCCAAACCAGCTCCAACAGAAATCTACAGAATAAGTTGTTCTTAAGAAGGATCACAAAGTACTCACCAAAGCTTCCGTTTTGCACGTCAACAGTGAATCTGGTGGACAGAAGAAAAACACAGTTTTTAGGGTCACAAGCGAACCAGAGAGAAGCCGACACACACAAAAGCACCTGAGGGGACGATTACACACGAGTGGACTCGTGCTAGCATTGGCTTGCTAACACGGCTCAATAACTTAATATGTGTATTAGTGACGGGGATGTCGAGCTTCAACAAGACCCGCGTTTGCTTTGTGAACAAGAAACTGAGCAGACTGAATTAACAGATGACAGTTTGAGGGTAAAAGAAGCAAGTCTGTCATTTGATGTTAACGCTAGCTGGTTTCCAAGAACCGCAACCGGTGTCACTTGATCGCTGTGTGAACTTCACCCTAAATCTGGATCATTACATCCACCCTGAACAACCGACCATCGGTTTAACACATTTATATCAAACTGATGATTTTGTTGACGTTTAGCAAAGATCGTTAAGTTTGCTGCAAAGCTTTAAACTGTGTCAACTCGGGTGAAACCTGCTAACGACGTTTACAGTGGAAGCTAACAGCACGATACCCTCGTTTGCAGCTAATAGGGCACATGTTGTTATCACTGGTGATTTTTCTTCATGTGAGACACACTTAACAAAACCTAACAAGGACAACCGGGCATTGCTATCGGCTAATTCCAGCCCGTAGGAGAGTTAACCCGAGCTAACCAAGCCAATCACGCTGGCTTTCTTGAAATGGAAGAGGGAGGCTCGGTGGCTACCGTAGCTTAGTGCTAGCAAGGAGTAGCGTTTAATCGGGTGTCTTGTCAGCGTTGAAGTTTCAGCTGGGTGTTAAAAATAGCATTTTATTCGTGGCTGACAGGTAATTTGTCTTGTAAGGGACAAGCTACGCATTGTTTGGGTTGGGAAACATAGCTATAACCGTTAAGCTAGGTGGATCGGCGCCCAACTAACTAGCAAGCTAACTTCACAAGCACTGAAGATTAACATGAGGTTAGCTGAGTATCATTAATATTTATAAAGCGACAGATAATAGATATTCACTTTGACACAACTTTCGCAGCGTTTCAACAACAAACGATCGGTCAGTAGCAATGCATGTTATTAATACTGCATACGCAACCGACGTAGCATTAGCCACAACTTGCATTAGGTAATCGATAATAATGTACGTAAAACGTGGAAGACAAACATCAACAGTGATCAGATTGGCATCACAAGTTCGTTTGCTGGCTTGGTGTCGATGCCGCTGAAACGTACCTTGGTGCTCGGACATTATGTCAAGCATTGTCGCCTCACAGACAAGGCCTCGATCCAACCAGCAGAAGCAGCAGGCGAGCTAGCCGGAGAGTGGCGGCCGTCGCGCTGTGCTTTCCCCCCCGGCGTGGCTGCACCTTACCGCCGGGCAACTTTTGGCAGCAGCGAAGCCAAGGACCGCGCCACACTGGAGGTGCTATCCCCACAAAAAAACAAGCTCTCCGCCGCGGGGGTTCGAAGTTGGAATAGCCCCCTCGCTCGGCTGCGCTGGAGGAGCCGATACAGCGGCTAACGTAGCAGAAGCCTGCCGCCTCTGGATCGCGATTAGCACCGACAAAATACTAATTCCTCTCCGTCCTTTAACCTACAGCGCACAAAGCTGCACTTTCTCCGTCACTGCATTTAAACCGCCGCCGGTGCTGAAGCGTGTCAGAACCGTGTAACTCCTCCGGTAGCGCGTGGGTCCCCGGTCACAGCGGCTCCATACGGGGGAACTTCTCGGATTAACTTTGTCGTTTCTTCGCGGTTCGCATACAAAACGACTGGAGACTTTCGCACGGTCTCCTCCGTGCGCGGCAGAAGCCTCTTGATGCTGCCAGCGTAGTGTTTCCCCCGGGTGCATCCTGGGTAGCGTAGTCCCACCGCGCTGTCACTCGCAGGGACTTCCGAGCGGCTGGAAAACACGGCGGAACTACATTTCCCCACACACGAGGGATTCTCGGAAGTGACGTTTTCCAGTGCGCACACTCCAAACACGCTACTTAGCGAAACATGCCGGATCTGAAGCTTCATTTGCGTTTAAATGTCACTTTCCGCAACTTGTAGCGACCGACATCCTTTAATTTAAGAGATGTAGCTTCTCCTGACGTTAGCTTACAGAGTTCTGCTGTTTTAGTTTCGGCATTCACGTTCTAACAGGCGGCGAGTTAGCAGCATGCTAACTAGCTGAAGCCATCTGGAGTTAATACAGTTTAATTACATGATACAATGCTGCCTGAGTTATTGCAAGGCACCGATGCTGGAGGGCTTCTCATAATACAAGGTGAGAACTGTTTGTCAGTGCGGAATTTAAGCTCAACAGACGTATAACTGTCATAAATGCGAATGGAAGTAGTAGCATGAAGTGAAGTGATGTCATTTCTACTTGCATGGTTAGATTATGCTGCTTACTCTGGTCGACACCTCCTGAAGAGCTTCATCAGTGCTGCATTAAACAGGTATATGAAGAGATGATGGTGACAGTTTGGTTCTCTATCACATGTCAATGTGTGTAAGCGAAATATTTCCCAGAACAATCTGACTCGTGTTGTGATTTGTAGGGAGGAAACTGTCCATGTCATCGGCTTTGAGGTCAGTGAAGAGGAGCTGACAGGTGGACTGAAAGGATCATCCAGTCAGAGGTAAAGAGGACGAGTAATGAAAGAATCAACAGAGAATAGATACCCACTTATTGAGATATTGGCTAGTACTGCTGGTATGCATTGAATTAGACTGTTGGTGGGCCATTATCTATGTATTGTATATGTCCCTATCAAATAATTATAGTAAAGTAATTACATGAAACTTTATTTAAACCATTTCAGGACTAAGGTGAATGAGATCAGGGAATGAAAAAATTAAAACATTACAACCTTAACAATTCAATAATAAAATGGATAATGCATGTAATGATTAAAATGATATATGATGATTCAAGAAAAGGCTTTTAAGTAAGAGGTGATTTAAAAGATGTCTTATTCTGCTTCATAAACTTAACAACATTAAGCAAAATTTCACTGGTTCCAACTTCTCTAATTTGTTTCTTTCCCCCTCGTTTATATAGTTTAAATTGAATTCCTGATGGTTTTTGACCATTGATCCATCAGAACAAAATGTTTGAATCACAGAACAACTTTCAAGACTACACAATCAGCTGATCAAAGAGGTTTTATACTATTTAACCTATAAACAAACTGACCATTAATCACCTGTTTCTGCAGGCTACACTTTCACGATGCTTTCACTGACCCCTTGGGCTGGACCGATCACCCGTCCTTCACAGTCCACCAGTTCAATCTGGAAGAAGTTACACATCTGGTGAAGCAAACGTCACAGCCCAAGGCACCGACCTTGGTAATTGACTCGCTTTCGTGGATTTTGAGGCACGTCAGTCCTGCTACTGTTTGTAAGACTCTTCAGCAACTTAAAAAAGGTGATACATTATCTTGTAAATGTCTGTTGAATCAGTGTAATGCCCAGATTTTATGTAGTTTTACTGACAGAAGGAAGGTGTGACACCAGGCATCCAGAGTGACTCTTATCTTTATGTTTTAAGCACACTACAACAATGCAAATATTGAGTCAAGCTTTTCTGATTGTACCGTCATATTGTCAAACTTGGATGATTTATTTTGAGTAAAGAGGCACTCTAAGTTTTTTTCCCTTCTGTTTTCATTAGGGGGAGCTGTGAGAGCTGTCATTGGTCTGCTCCACACTGATATGCATCAGCGAGGCACCGTGGGAAGTCTTTGCCATTTGGCTACATCAGTCATCACTGTGGCACCTGGAATGAAGGGAGATGAAGCAGTGGCGAAGATAACAAAGCGCTCAAAATCTGGAAAGGTTATGCAAGATGTAAGTTGTGTTTCCTTTAGGATGACTGTTTTGTGTTTGTACACTGTTAAAACAATGATCTTATTTGTCCCCAGGAGGAGATTTTCAACATTAGAGAAGATCTTACAGTCATAGTACAGAGCAAGGCCAGCCATACTGGACCCAAACAGCCAGATCTTGAGGAACAGGAGGTGCATTTAACACGTTTATTCTATCTGCTCAATAATTAAATTAAGCGATCAGACATGGCAGGACTGAAAAGTTTCCTTTTTTTGTGTTCATGTAGACGGATCCAACAGCCAACTTGACCTTCAACCTTCGCTTGTCCAACACAGAGCGAGAAGCCAAGGAGAAACTTGCACTTCCCTTTGTCTTCAGCAAAGAGAAGTGAGAAAGTTTTCCATAATTTTATTTTAAATGGTATTTTCCCCAAACTATCTAAAAAAGCACATTCTCCTTTGAATCTTTAGGAAAACGGCTCTGCTCCACTCAGGCCCGGGTTCAGGACGGATTCTGTACGAGCCTGATGCAAACGACGACTTTGATCAGGAGGACCCGGATGATGATCTTGATGTGTAGCGATGGGCCATAAAACCTAAAGAAGGACCAAAAGATCCATGTTTTACATACTCCCATCAACACACTGTTTTCAGCAGTGCAGTTTTAAAGCCTTACAATCACCTTCTGGAGCTTGGAAGATATAATTTAATGCCTCAAATTTCTGTATAATCTGTATTATTTTTACAATTTGTTTCTTAAAATTATTAATTGCCTCCATTTTATTTTTTTCAAATAAATAAAATGATATTGCTTTATAACATATTGCCTCTTGTAAAATTGATTTAAATATATGTTCAACTTGTGCTCATTTCACATCCACTTTAGAAGAAGAAGAAAAAGAAGAAGATATACTTTTATTGTCACGTTTAACACTTTTACATGCATACATGAAATTGTCACAATTATGAGAGAAGGTATAACTTTATTGATTCCCAGTGAGGGAGATACAGTTTGACACAGCAGCACAAGGGAATGTAGTAAACATCAGAGAAAGATATTTCCACAAATACCTAAACAACACACAAAATCAACTTACATCACTAGTGTTAATACATAATTAGTCAATTTTAACATTTTGTCAAATGTTGAAAAATGTGTTTTCTTAAAGGGGTGTTTGTAACACATCAATGAACACTCCAAGTACACTTGATCTGAATTCTTTGTTATTTACATGGAAAAGATTGTTTATTAGTTTCCTGACAGTCTGAAGTAATTAACTGCATTTCTGCATTAAATGGCCACTCCTGTGCCTGCTGACAGCTATACCTGCCAAATATTATAACATATATATCTTTATACTGAATATATATAATGCCTATAAAAGCGTTCACTCACATCTAGTTTTTTTCATTCAATATAGTTTGACAACTATGAAATAAGGAGGATAATGAGGTTTGCTGACACAAATTAAGTCATTTTTTGTGGGAAACGTTATGAATGTTCCAGCAGAAATCCCACTGAAGTGTAGCAGAGCTGCCAGAGCGACTTCACATGGTGGATTCAACTTTAAAACTTTAAGAATAGTTGTTAATTATTTGTTTCAGCCTTTGTGCTCGTCCACGTCTGTTTATTTTCCTTCCACGTGGACGTGCTGCGCGCAACCGGCGGGCTCCTCGCGGAAGTGACGGCAAGGCGGCGATGGCGGCTCGCAGTTTCATTCCGGATCTCCACTGGACTACAAACTGATTTTAACCGGCCCGGCCAGACTTTGGGGAACTTTGGCGAGTCTGCCTCTCCTCGGACGCCGCACAGGGTGAAGTCGCACTGAGCCGGTGCTCGACAGCAGGCGGCCCCGCAGCTCTTTTTGGGGTATTTTTTGTCCGAGGTTCAAGGTGGTCACCCCGTCGAGCTAGCGGTAGCTCGGCGGTTACAAGCTAACTGTTGGTGCACAAGCTAGCTCCGGAGCTAGCTTGTCAACTAGCTGCGTGCTAAGGTCCACACAGCAGCGGCAGCTTCTTTTTTTCTGCCCACGTTTGTCTTTCACCAGGACGCTGCCAATGAACTGTAACTAAAGCGAATTGTGCCACAAGTGTGCGGAGGGGGGACTCGCACGTTTCGCTTGGCCTCTGCCTAATCTGAATCGCTAGTTTTGGCGACTGTGGCTAAAGACGGATTTCGACTCACTAGCAGGAAGGTTTCCTCTGCAAATCAACCCCCCGAGTAACTTGGGGGCGAACAACCTTGCTGTCCACCGAGGATTGAAGTTTGACTTACTGTGGGGGTCCGTGCCTGCTCGTCACCATGCTGAAGACCCGGCAGTGTTTACTCGGCATCCGCACCTTTCTCGGCGTCACGTCGAGAATATGGGGCTTCATCATGTACATCCTCAGGAAGCACCTACGGACGGTGAGAAGGGGCCTGGAAGGTTCTTGTGTTTCTGGCACAAGTGGGCAAAGTCATAGCTCACGTTGACATGGTTCCCATCATTATTATTTCACCTCACATCTGTCTCTAGAGATCCTCAGATAGCTCCCACACAGCAAGACCACATGTGCTTTTGTGTCTGATCGTGTGCAACCATCATGATGATTTGGGCCCGATTATACATGATAATCTCCAATTCTTATATGTCTAGTTGTATGAAAACGAAAATGTTCAAAGATCTTATTATACACACATTGATAGCACAGGAGATTGAACTGCATTTAACTTGTTTTATATTCAAGTAACCTATCCATCCTTTTTTAGTAAAATGTCAGAAAACAGGGTCATTTTTCACAAAGCTCAAAAGGCGATCTTGAATAGTTAATGTTTATACTTTGCAATATCTTATCTCACATTTTATTGTCTTATCATTAGACTTGACACCCAAGATGAGTTATAAGGAATTTAAGACAGAAAACAAGCAAATCCTCACATTTCTTAAGATGCAACTGCAGCACATCAAACGATGCCAATCATCAAACTTCTGATCCACCAATCAGAGCATTCAACTCTTAAATGATGTATCCTGACGTTTGTTTTATATGATGAGACTGAAGTGATTGAATGGCTCGTCCAGCTCCAATGCAAAGTAGAAACTTCCCGCGTCCAAACGCTGAATTTGAAGGCGCAGCCAGCTCCAGCCTGCAGGTCACCTTCACTTCTTCACAAATGCCTCCACAATAAACATGGCATTTAAGGTGACAGAAGTCGCCTGTACATAACTTGGACACACGCAGGTGTCGTCGAGTCTTTAATAGACATACATATGTGTATGTGTAATATGAGTGGACTTTGACTCTCGCTCTGTATCAAGCCAACAAAGCTTGGAGGAGCAACTTGTGTGTTGCAATTATCTCACTGTCCGAGGGTTTGTCCACAGTTTATTGTGTGGCAGTAACACTTGTGGGTTGTCAACAGGCCCTGAGAGTGAGTCGTCCAGTCCATGTTATTGCTGAAGTGAGAGGGATTATGTCAGCACAGAGAGCACACTGTTCTCTTTCTCTCCCTCTGTTTCTCTCATTCGCACTCGCAGTTTAGCTCTGTTTACAATCTGTGATGCACTGGAACAATGTCCCGATCCGGCCAGTGCTTTATGTCACCAGCATTGTAGTGTAGGTGGTCCTATAGATAGCAATCAAGTAAACCGTGACGGATTATATCAGCATTTCAGGGCCGTGCCATTTAAAACAATGGTGTTAATATAAAGTCTGTGCCGCCTACCTCAGGTTATTTCTACAGCTTTTATAGCCTCACTAACTCCTGACCTGAACCTGTTTTCTGTTTGCGGTCACCACACTGCACAAAGTGGCCTGATCCCAAAATTTGGATCAATAAAAGCTCTATTGGATTATGAACATTCAGAGAAGGTCGTAATCCCATGCACGTTGTTTATTAATCGTACTGACAACAATGTTATGTAATGGTTCTGCTTCTTATCCTGTATGTTACAGTGACAGTGTGTGGCTGAGTGCAGAGCATGCTCTGAAACAATCAGCTTATCACCTAGTTAGATAACTTGTTCAACAAGTTTCATAATCAGATCCTTATTCATGAATCTCGAATCAAATCAGTAATCGAGAAAACATTTATGAAATCAATCAAACAAAAAATGTGAGCTGCATCATCAATTTATAGTTATTTTGTAGAAACCTATTGAGGGCTGCAGCCAGTAATCCTGATAGCAGCTACATGAATGGAATGACTAACTGTTCTAGCTGCTTTCCTTCACTAAATATCATACATTAGATATTTTTTGGCTGCTGTTCAACTCAAGAGAGCAGTAATTAATTGAAATGTTAGTTGTCACACTAGTCTTGAGGCAGAGGATAGTCTGAGTCATGGGCTCAGGGTCCAGATGGACTCTCTTGGATGTGCAGAGATCTGAGCCGAGGGTGAGGTCCCCCCGTGGTGCTCAGCAGCTGCCATCACCAATAGACTTCCCCCAAGCTTACACTGCCAGGCAGCAGTGGGAGGGGAGGCATGGAGGGAGGCCCCCGTCCAACGCTGAGGTACCAAGCGGCACAGGCTCAGTCAAAGTCACCCTGCAAGTCTTCCTTTCCATGCGTCTGCCTCACCATGCTCCACTGACACCCACTGACAGCTGGGAAGTTAAAAATAGACCCATGAAGAAAAGTGCAGAGCCCCTGGGCAAGAGCGGCACTGAAAAGGTTCTTGTCTGTAGTCAGCGTGACCCGAACAGAGCAAGGAAGTTGGAGAGGAGGGAGGACACGGGATGGGAGACAAGCTTATTTCAGGGTGTCGTCCTCTGCTTAATCTCCGATGGCCTGCTAAAGATGAGCACTGGTGCCAAAAGATGCGTTGCCTTAGAAGGCCAGATATAAGTTTTAAGACTTAAAGGTTTTAAAGCCTTCATGGAGATATCAGCCTGATATCTGGTCCAAATCATCCACAGCTCAGTTAAGTTTCACTCATGGTGCTTTTTCTAATCAGATTGATGGATCGCCGCAGTTAATGACATAAAACCACTAAACTTTAATGCCTTGAATGATTCATCCTCTGAGTAAAATCACACAAGTTACTGTTGCCTCTCAAATGGAGACAGATATTTAAAGATTGGATGTTGCACTGTACTTGCCCTCAAAAATGTAGCTCATATTTTGTACCTATAATTGGAGTGAAAGACTACAAAACTATCAATGATGCATTTGTGTAGTTATGATTGTCTATGGTTTGTGACCTATTAAGGATTTTCTGACTGTTTTGTTTGACTTGTTCATTTGCAGATAATCCAGTATCAGACGGTGCGATACGACACTTTGCCTCTGTCACCTATCTCCAGAAACAGACTCAGTGAGTATACGATTGTCTCTCTACAGCTCTTGTCCAGATGATAAATAAATACCACAGTAGTTGGAAAGATATGACAGACGCTGTTCTGTCTTAATGCATGTTTTTACTTAGATGCAATAGTGTTTTTTTGTGATATGCAATAATATGGAGTGGAGACAGAACACAAGTTCTCTGTTAGTCTTTATTTTCTCATTTGTTCCAGTAAACCTGTTGTGCTGCTTTGGTGGGTTATTGTGTGCTCGTGACTTTTTACCAGCATACCAACATTCTTGCATTATTAACAGACAACATAGAGACTCTTAACTCAACCAGAATGCAAAGATTTATAAAGCAGTCTAATTTTGTTGTGTCAACATTCTCCCAAAAAAACTTCTGTTGTGAATGATGATCAGGGGAAGGTCAGAACCCACTCAAGATTGATTCCTTCCCTGATTCTTAGAATGACAAGATGTGTGTGTAGAAGTGGAGAGGAAATCTAAACGTTGAGGGTCACACTTAGACACTAGCATGGACTGATGTGAACGAGATTCCCGTATGTCTGCAGAGTGCTCATTTAAAAGCAAACTCTTGACTTTGAAGGAGGATTGTTTTTCAGTTCCACTTATATCGCCTCCTCGAAACTCTCTTCAGTGACCTCATTTGTAAACGCTGGTCCAGTCTCCACTGAATTGGAGATTTCTTTACTTTTACTCAGGCAGATTGTGTTTCTGATGGTGAACAGAATTAAAGCCATTATCAACAGCACTTCTGGAGGGAAAATGATTATTCAAAGGGATCCATCCTTTTGTTTAACAGAATTGAATTATAAGTGATGTCTTGATAAATCATCTAAACCTGTGAGCGTTAATGAAATCCTGAAACAAACATTTTCACCGTAAGCTGCAGTAGGGATGTTACATGTAGCGCTAATGTCTTATAGTGGATGCCTGTGTCGGCAGTTATTGCCAGTGCTAGAATAGCGTTTCCTGTAGTTTTTTTTTCTTGCCATTGATTCAGGGCTGGATTTCAACTTGCAGCTGCCGAGCAGAACAGCTTATAGGAATGTCCTCTCTCTGAACTGCCCTGTGATTGGTCAGAGTCTTCCATCATGAAGCCGAGGGAAGTGCAGGAGTTTAGTTTTCTATCAGATCAGACACTTTATTTACATTAAGCTGGAGGTTATTGTGGAGTTATTACTCAATAATGCCAAAAATGTGTTGCCTACCTCGACTTGAAGAGCCGTGTGCTATGGTCAAACTCTCCAAAATAAAGTCAGTGGTAAGAGAAAGATTTGATAACTGACCTTCTATGTGTATCTGGACTTTTTTCTGCATCTATGTTCACTGAACAAATCACATGAAATAACTGCGTCTTTGTTGTGTGCTAAACTCCAGATGCAGTAAAGAGGAAGATTCTGGTTCTGGACCTGGACGAGACGCTGATCCACTCTCACCACGACGGGGTCCTCAGACCCACAGTTAGACCTGGCACGCCGCCAGACTTTATCCTTAAAGTAAGAGCTTTAACGTCTATATTTATATGTTTTAACCCAAATTATACAAGTTTAAACTCTGGCTCTTTCTAAGTGAACTGGATTCTTCTGTTTCCTTTCCAGGTCGTCATTGATAAGCACCCAGTCAGATTCTTTGTACATAAAAGGCCACATGTTGACTTCTTTTTAGAAGTGGTGAGTACGAGTCAGTGATCCGTGTCACCAGTGTGTTTGAATCCTACATGTTTAACATGTCAGTGAACAGTTAAGCTCCCTGTAAAAATAAAACCTCACTGCTCGAGTCTCTCTCAGGTGACGATTTGTCCTGTCTGTCATCTTTCCCATCACCCTCCATTGTACTGCACTCGCTCAGTGCCCCATATTTGTTTTGGATAATGATCCTTTAAACTTAGTAAGCACTGACTGTACCTTGTGTACTTATACTATTGTGTGCACTATACTGTGTGTGTGTACACAGGTGAGCCAGTGGTATGAGCTGGTGGTTTTCACAGCCAGTATGGAGATCTATGGCTCAGCGGTGGCAGACAAACTGGACAACAACAGGAACGTCTTGAAACGCAGATACTACAGACAGGTACCAGTCAAAACTGTATTTATAACATGTTATTTTAGCTGGTACTAAGTACGCTGCTGTGTTCCATTGACTTTTTGAAATCTTTTCATTTATCTCTTTGTTTTAATGGTGTCATTAACTCACATTTTTGTGTCTTTTACCAGCATTGTACATTAGATCTAGGTAGTTATATTAAAGACCTGTCTGTAGTACATGACGACCTGTCCAGTATTGTCATCCTGGACAACTCGCCTGGTGCTTATCGTAGCCATCCAGGTAAGGATTAAAGCGCTTTCTGCACTTTCTGTTTGTCCAGTAAAATACAGGGGTGTAAAATCTTATCTAGTCATCAGAAAGTTAAAGCGTCTTTATGTGGTCACATAAAGACGCTTTCAGACATGAGCTCCACAAAATGTCTGGACAATTGGGTCTGGATTTTTCTAGCGTTCGTCTTTCACAAATGAAGAATGTAGCAGAAGATTTTGCAGGTATGACGTGTTCACAACTACAGGAAAGTGTCCGTAACATTCAGGCGAGGGGTAGAGCATATAGGAGGCTGGACATTGACTTCTTCATTGGCATCTTCCAGTGTATGGATCCTGTTTTCATCCTGAGATTCAGTTTCGCCTCCATCTCATGTTAAAAACATCAACACGCTCACTTGCTGTGTGTTTTCTGGACATTTTCCTGCTGTATTCTCACATGGGCTTACTCAGACATTTTTTAACATTCTACTACGGTGCGGGCAGGAAGAATTTCCGGAAAATGTCCCACAGCAACTGACTCTGACATTTGTGTTCTCACATACAGCCTCTTCAGAAATTTCAAGGATAATGTCTGCACTAAAGTTCATGTCTGGAGATGCATCTACAGGATCATAATAAATGCTAGAACATGGTGTTACAGTGGCACATTAAGAGACATAGAATCAGGAAACAGTAACTCACCAATATTTACATTATCTAAAGTTAGCCACCATAAGCTACTGCTCATTCCAAAACAGATGAGACAGCAGCAATAAAACCCCTGAGTGTTTCTAATCAAGAATATGATTACGTTCCTTTAGATTGAACTTTTCACAACTTTTGCAGCTACCCAGTCTCATTTAAGGGTTGGTAATGAAGTTAGAACTAAACTATTAACAGGTTAAGGTTTATTTTAAGCTGTGTATATTTATCTTTAGCAAACAAAATCAACCAAGGGCTCGTCCTATCCGCATCAACTATTTTTGTGATGAGCCAGCAACAGGAAAAATAAGTGAAGTTTTTCTTCTGACTAGAAGGCTTGTGTTGTAAATGCTGTAACACTCTCCTCACTGCTCCTCTTAACACTCTGGCCTCTTTTAACAGAGCAGCATAAAATTCCCATCCATGTCTGTTTCTCTGACACGACTGACTGGCTGTCTTCTGCCCTCCAGACAATGCAATACCCATCAAGTCCTGGTTCAGCGACCCTAGTGACACAGCACTTCTTAACTTGCTGCCTATGCTGGATGCACTAAGGTAAAAGGCATAATGGAAGCTAACAGACATCTAACACCTAATCTCAAGGCTGTATAGGTCCACATAGTCTTAAACACACTACCTGATTTCATGTGTCTGCGGTGGTTTAAGAGGCAACAGTTAGTGACAGCAACTACATGCACATTATTCTAGTGTTCGGTACATGTTAACACATATCGGAGTCTAACATGACTGCATTTATCCGTTTTTTAGTAATACTGTCAGATATCTCTGGCAAAAGGATAAGTTCACTATTTTAGAAATACACTTGCCTATGCTCTTTCCGTGAGTTGAGACGATTGAGGGTGATTCTGGACATTGATAGCTTAGCTTCACAGGAGGAACAATCTACAGAGCTACATCGTGCAAACTTAAATACATACCAAGAGCACCTCTGGTGCCTTTTTTACATTGATAAACATGTATAAACCAAAACCTGAACAGATACACACAAACGTACAACACATCATATCCATGTTCACATGAGCTTAGTCTACCTCAACTGTGCTGTACTGCTGTTCAGAGGCAAAAACAATCCTCAATCACCAAATCAACAAATGATGATATCAAAATAAAAACATCCACGACTGCGGACATCACAGAAGTGGTAAGAGCAACAATAACCACCTCTACTGCTCTTATGCTAACACTTCTAATTAGTTTTATGCATACACACACAGCATTTTGTAGGTTTATAGGGAGTTGTGTTGTGTAACTATTTCTTGATGAACAGCAGCCAGGTGCAGTAACTGCCTGCAGCATCACAAACTTTTATTGTGTCATTGAGTTTGCCAGCTTTGTGCAGAAACCAAACTCAACCACTTTTATTAATCACCTACTATAATCTGAGACAGCAGCCACACTGATTAACTCTTGTTTATCAAGAAAGTTATTATTACCTCTGATCTCCGATGTGTTGTGACACTTCTGCCCTCTTTCAGTCCTGACTTTGCCTCCATGTACGTAAAAAAAACGTTTTCATCTCGCTCTCAGAATGAATGAAAATAAGCACATTTCCTGAGATGTAGAACTGTTCCTTTAATGACTAGGACAGTTGCTGTTTTAAGTAGTTAAACTGTTGTCTGCTCTCTTTCTTTCAGGTTCACTGCTGATGTGCGCTCCGTCCTCAGTCGAAACCTCCATCAGCACCGGCTCTGGTGATTGGCTGCATCGAGAGAGGCGGGGACTTGTTGACCAGCCTCTTCCTCTCTGCCGGCTTCCTTCCTGCCCTCCGTTCCCACGCAGACGACCCGCCAGCCCTCTCTGAACCCTCTCAGACGTGTCCTGAGGAGATGAGGGTTGGGGTGAGCGCCTACCACGGGATGAACAGTGCGGGATCACCAGAGCCCAGAAACTACTGGGGAGGGAGGGAGAGCCAGCTTTTTTTTTCTTTCTTTTTTTTTTTTTCATGATTCTTTATTTGTATTTTTTTTCCAAAACAAAAAAGGAGCCTTTCTGCCTTATCGCTCCTGATACTGACTGTGTGCGTATGGAGGTGAGCTTGTGTACGTGAGTCAGAGAACGCTTGCCGAGATCATTAGTCCTTTTTAAACTTTTTTGAAGCTCGGGAGGCGGGAGAGGGATCAGCAAAGCAACTAAGACGATTCTACAATATTAATTCTCTTTCCTCTCCATCATCACCAGACGTTGCACTTCAGCAAACAACTAAATAATTCACTCTTTTAAACCTCTCGGAGCAGTCGAGAAGAGGAAAATAGAAAAACCGCCCGTTGTTAGATCAAAACTAATACCCCCCCCCAACGGTGATTCATTGATTCCTGAGGTACATTTTTTTTCTTACCCAACTGAGATGATCTTACATGAAGTAACTGAAGGACTTTTGCTTGGAAAATAAACATCCAGAGGCATTTTTCTGGCCAAACAGCCGAGTCGTCTGAGATCGTTCAGCCGTCACTCTTTCCACAAAGCTCCTCAGTGATAAAGACTGGACTGAAACGTTGTGAGAAAAAAAAGAATGGCTTGTAACGATATGTGGACTGCCGTGCCGCCTTTCCATATCTGAATGTTTCTCTGGTACCATAATATACGATAATATGACTTCTGCATACCATTGCTCATTTCGCTCCTCCCCTTATACCATTCGATGCCATCCTGATTTCATCTAATAGGAATTGCACTTAATTTTTTCCCCCCTTCGTTTTCGTTGCAGTTGGTTTTGTATTGATTCAAAATTCGCAGCCTTTTCCCCCATTTCAGTTTTTACCCGCTCCCCCTCAATGTATGGGTTTGACTATTAGACCCTCTGTCTTTAAATGCCTTCTGAACAATGTCAGTCTTGTTAAGGCTCACAGTGGCTTCTTATTGGCTCTGTCTCCAGGTCTGTGTTACTAATAAAACACTTGTCAGTATCGGCCACTTCTTATCCAGCTGGTTTTTTATTTCTTTACTTTTGAGATGTAACATTTTGCAGCTTTGAAACTCACTAAACTTCACTGAGGAGATAAATCCAGTTTCTGTGTGAGACACCCCTCTGCTAATAACCTGCTGCCATCATGTGGTGTAATAGGGAAGTGCATTGGTCCACTAAGTATTACGCTGCTCTTGAAGGAATGTGTTTACTGCACAAATGAAAGCATCTGACCTCAGTCGCATTTATTAGAAATCATTCAGACTTGTATAACGTCTGATATGAATCTGCAGCACCACTGCAGATGTGAGTAGGATGTCATTTCTGATGTGTATATGTTGATATTTATACCCTTTTGTAGTAAATGTCACATTTTAAGGACATCTGTTATTTATGTTTATTCCCAGGCAACAAAATATTTCTATTATTTATTAGCTCAGGTTTCATTTCATCAGTTTGCAATGTGTCCATTATATTTTATTGTGCGTTTGCAATTATTTATTTATTTTTCTCAACTCCTCTCAATAACAGCGTACAGGTAAGTTTCAGAGCTTGGATATGTGATTGCATATCTACTCATCATTACTATGAATTATTGTACTCTACATTTAGCTAATTACTATGGTGGGCTACGATCATGCTGGTATAAAAACACCTACTTCATCCTGATGATGGTGTTTAAGTACACTGAGAAAAGAAAATTATTAGCCAACTTGAAAAATTACTTCGTCTGACGAGACACAAATCCATAAATTTGTTATTCAAACCATAGTTACCAAGTTTTACAGCATGAAAACAATTCGTACATAATTAATCAAGCCTCTCGCAGTAACAATATAAGAAAGAACATCCTCCTGGCTGCTGTGGGAACGAGACCGAGTCTTTTCTCAGTTGTGGAAAGAGTCGGGCAGGTTGTTGGTTGAAGACATCACTTGAATTTAGATTTGAGCAGCTAGTCTGGCTGGGAGAGAAGGGAAATGCATCACTGGAGAATGTTGTGGGTGCATAAGAAAAGAAATGGAGAATCCTAAGACTTGAAACAGGAACTACCCAGAGGCTGGATTGAGCTGGAGTACGCCCTGCAGGAAACTTTGCAGTTTAGGATCACAATAAAAGATTTGGATGAGGTCAATGTTTCTTTTGTAGGAGAAATCACTTGACAGAGGAAGAAGGGCTCAGGTCTCCTCAGATGCTGCAAAGGAAACGGTTTTATTTACTCCATGAAAAATTGATATCAGCCATTCACTCAGGTTCCATTGTACAGCTTGCATGTGAACCTGAAGGTGCTGCCAGTGACTATTCCTGTTTTATAGCCTGTCCAGGAGTGACTCAGCACTTTACATTCTGCACTAAAGCAGAGTACAACCTATGATCTAAAGTCTCTGACATGGAGGAGATGAGATCAGTCTGTATTTGACACCTGAATGAAGATCCAAGGTCTCTACATTCTTCATTTTGATTATGATCAGCTGGATCCAATGCAAATGAAAAACAAACATAGCCAGTTAAATTGATGAGTAAACATTGTAGTTTCACTTTCAGAGGGAATTTTTAGATTCATGTGATCAGATGAAACCTGCGGAAAACAGGAAAGTTCAGGCAGTGATGTCACATGAGCAACAGAGTCAGAGCTGCTTGCGCAACACAGAGTTGAGCAACGTTTCAGGAAGTGGTTTCAGGATCAGAGCACATGGACGACAACGGGAGACCAAATGTATTAAGTGAATAGAAACGATGTGTGTCACATAAAATCTTTTTATTTTAATATCTTTTATTTATCTAGTCTCAACAGTTATGTGCTTTTATTTACATACATTTTCCTTTGGGAATAAGTCATGGATCTTCATTAAAAAATAAAAAAAGGAATATTAAGGGAAGTGATATCTATGAGTGTGTGTAAATTGGTGGGGCAGCCTGATTGAATTTAAGAGGACTTTTAGGCCTTGGTGGATGTATGGGCTCTACTGAGTGTTTGTCACTCTCATAAAGAAGAATTTAAAACCACAACCTTCACTCAGGAGCGAAAAACCTCTGTTCAAAACTAAAAAGAAATAACAACAATGTGATAGTTCTTGTGTTATCTTGATAAAACTTTTAGCTATATCGCCCAGGCCTATTGTTATCTCCAAACATGCATGAGCTTTAAAGTTAAAATTAAACATATGTTCAGTAAATTATCATTCTCAATAAAATCCAGAATTTAAACTGCTCAACTGCTTTGATATAATTTATTTATCTGGACAACCATCCGACCAACCAGGGGTCTCTGGAGCTCTATAGTTATTATGTGTAATTTCCATCAGCTCTATTCTACCAATATAAAGTATATGGAATCACACTCTCCTTAAAACAACCCTCTTTTATTTCCACTTCCTCTGGGATGTCAGCTCAGTACAGAGCCGTGATGGAGCTGGAAATGATTCCTGCAAGTTAGTGGAGATGACTCCCTGAGTTTAGGATGATTTATAAAGAAACAGAGGCTGGAACAGTCCCTCCGTGTTGCTGACTGTGTGTGGACCCAGATTCAAGTGGCAGAATGTGGATTTCCAGTGCAGCATCCCATGTTTTGGGGGTTTCCTCTCTGCAGGCTGCAGACTGCTGGGCCTCGGTCATATGACAAGGACAGAGGCCTCCTCACCACCCTGCCCAGCGTCTCAACGCGCGGCGGTCGATCAAAAATAAAGTAGTCCCCCGTAAAAAAAAACGGCAACACGAGTTTCAAATGAAAATGTGACTTTTACATGCATGGACGCTGATTCTAAACATATAAGCAGATTTATTGTGGCTTTGCTTTAGTGGAAACACGCACCGCTGCAAACTACACTCCTCCCTACGTCATGTTGTTATTGTATCCCTCCGCCGCATCCGCGCTTGCAAAACAGCTGTGGGGGAGCTGAAGCCCGTTAGCATCGTTTGTTATTGCCGTGTGTGTGTGTGTGTCAGCGATTCCAGAGCCTTCCGAGCAGCGAACCGACCGTAACCGTACAGAAACACCCCCAGAGTGACCGACTCGTCGTCCGTCATCTCTCTCCACGATGAAGTTCCAGTACAAAGAAGAGCACCCGTTCGAGAAGAGACGGTCCGAGGGCGAGAAGATCAGGAAGAAGTACCCGGACAGGGTGCCAGTAAGTGGCTAACGCTAGCTCGCTGCGCTCGGTTCTGTGTTGTTAGCAACTTAGCGGCTAGCTGAGCTCGAGGTTTCCCAACACGGGGCCTTGTTTGAACAGTAACTACGAGACCCAATGTTCTCACTTCCGTGTAACTTTAACCTCGCGGTTAGCTTGTAGCTCCGCGTCTTATCTGCGGGGGCTGTCACGGGTATTAAAAAACGTCAGCGGTTAACCTCCAAGAATCCAAGGCCTAGCTAGCGAGAGCATCGTGTGATCGCTGCGTGTTTTTCTCGACTTTAGGCTCATTTTATGAAATCACAAAGAGGGATCCTTCTCAGTAAAGCGTTGTAGGTCCTATCTGGTCGTGAATACAGTTGTAATAAGTGGATTTATCTTTGTCCGCATTGTGTACAGGCTGATTCTGTCCGGATCGGGGCGGCTGGGTGTAGCTTCAGACTGGACATTGAAACGATAACTGCAGTGCACCTTAAAATAGTCGCTGTCAACAACCAGGACACTTGTTGACGTCGCCCTGTCTCGTGGATATGGATCATACAGATCACAACCTTTGGCCTCAGTGGCTGGGTCAAAGCTGTCCACAAATAAACCTGCCTTTTGCAATCTGCAATCAATGAAACAATCTACTTTCGCTTCCTCTAATTATCCAAAATATAGTTATGAAAAGTCCCTGAGCCCAAGATGACATTTTCAAACTTAACATAATGATCAACAGTTTAAACCCCAATATATTGTTTTTTGTAACTAACAAGGAAACTTAATATAAAACAGGCCATTCCTGCTTAAAAATACAATTAATCCATAATTTGAATCTTCTCAATCAGCATCAAAGAAGTTAAACATGAGCAACGACAAAACAACACAATAAATACACACAATACGTTATTAAAAACAGTCACAGGATTTTTAACAAACAACATGACATAGTAAAGATTTTACATTTTTCAAAGGGTAGTCAAGACTGTAGTTTAAGGGAAGTTTGTAGATCGTTCCGTTTAGCAGGTCAGTGACTGAATTCAGTTCTAATACTTGTGTGTAATTGAGGGATGTCTAAAGTTAAGTAGTAACTGGATCTTGTGCTGTATCTTCTGGTTTTAGATGAGAGAAGAGATCATTTAACACATTGTATGTTTCTGCTTAATGTGCTGACGGGTAGTTTAGTGCTAATTTAGATTAAAGAGAAGAGACATTACAATTTTTGCGTATTTCCCACCATGCAGTGTTGTCTATTGTTTGATTTGTAAATAGGGACAGTTTCTCAGATTTCTCACATCCCTTTTCTGCGAAAGGCGAAACATAAAATGTAGGTACTTGTGGCTTGATAAACAGCCTTTTGTTCAGTGGAACATGAGATAGATTCTTCTGCTGAGGGCATGTTGCGCAATGGTTTGTATTTATTTAGTCCATTGTATTCCATTTTTAGGTAATCGTGGAGAAAGCCCCAAAAGCCAGAATAGGAGATCTGGACAAGAAGAAATACCTTGTTCCCTCCGACCTGACAGGTAAAGACCACGAAAGTATCATGTGCCAACAATATTCACAAGAAGCAAGTTTGTTATAGTCATATTTAAAATGTCCACAATTTTTGAATCTCTCTTTTATCAGTGGGCCAGTTTTACTTCCTCATCCGGAAAAGAATCCACTTGAGAGCTGAGGATGCTCTCTTCTTCTTTGTAAACAACGTCATTCCACCCACCTCAGCTACCATGGGACTGTTGTACCAGGCAAGAGCTGTACTCACTTTCTCCCTCACTCACCTGCTCCTTGACTACGTCTTTATTAGCATGTTGCAATCTTTCATCTTCCTTACACCAAAGCGAGCCTTCCTCTATGTTTTTGATTTCATTCTGACGTCTAATTTCCCTCCGTCTTTCTCTCAGGAGCACCATGAGGAGGACTTTTTCCTCTACATTGCCTACAGTGATGAGAGTGTGTATGGGAACAGCCAAAGGGAAATCTGATCCCACTACACCCCCCCCTCCAACCACTACCCACCTTTCTGAGACCTCCACCATTCATTCATTTGAATATTAAAATCCAGCTCAGCAGCCTTAGAGTTCCTAGAGTAAAAATGTCAAAAGCACTTTCACCACCCATCCATTACCCTTCTCCCATCCATTTCTGTCTTTATTATTCTGCAGTCTGAATTGTATTTGCCTCCACTTTCTCTTCTGCATCAACCTGGGTTAGGTGGTCTCATGGCCAGTTATTTTTCTTGATCGTATTTAAGTGACAAACAGAGAAAGATTTAAGAAATGATATATGGACTAGGCCATAATTATAGTTACTCCAGGGTTAAGGAAAGAAAGGTGTAGCATTTGAGTTCAAATCAGCTCTCACTGACTGCAGTTAGTCGTAAGTTGTTCATTTTAGTTGGTCAGCAGGAGGATTAAGTGTCTTTGAGTTTAGCGAAGGCAGATAGTGTTGTCTCGGCCAGAGGAAAGATTAACAGCAGTTCCTCTGGTAGATAAAAATCCTTTAGTGACTTGTTTAATCTTAAAAAAAAAAACCCTCACCAGTCACTGAAGTTGCTGCCCTGCATCTGACCCGAGCGAGGAGTTTAATAGAATTCAGACTAAAAAGAAAACCATCCTCTGCTTTCAGTGGTAAGACTATTCTTTTGACTGCTACTATGATTAATGTTGTTATTATTGTTATTTTTAGGTGGCTTAATTTCTAAAGGTATTGTTAAGCTGAGTGCAATTTTCTCTTTTTTAAGTTTGTCTCCTTTTTAAAAAAAAAAAAAAGATTTGAACTCTGTATACAGCTGCATTACTGGCTCTTTCTCTCCACTCATGATCGTACATGATAAAATGCGATGAAAAGCTTTCCGTGTTTTTTGTCTTTATTGAATATCTTATGTAATACTTGTTGTAGCACCACAAATATCTTTTTTGTTTCCCACTGCGAGAGTCACCAGAAATACCAAAGATCCTCTCTCTACTTTATAAGAAGTCAGTGGGCTGTTCATTTTATTTTTGTCGGCCAAAACATTTGTACAACATTCAAAAACCTGACCTGGAAATGTTGTCCAACCTACTTATCCTTATCATATCTGCCACCATGGCTGCACAAACAAGGTGCGCATTTTTCAGTTACACATGACCTTTTCTTATGTAACTTGTGCGAGGAGGTGGTACGACAAAACAACGTCTGTGAACTTTTCAAGCAAAGATAACTTACAGAATGGGAATTAAGTGCATTTTAATTTAAAGTCTATTATTTTTTAACTTGAGATGATCTTTACACCATACATATAAATAAGATCTAGCAGGTGAGTATGGATTTTTTGGTTCGTTTTTGGAAATAACTCAATTTTAAGGGAATTATGTTTCTTGAGTTTCCAAAAGGATTTCTACAAACAATCTTAATAAAGATTTTAGCATCTTAACAAAACGTTTTGAGAAGTGCTCCATAAATAAAGATTAGTATTATTATTGGTAGTAGAAGAAGAATTATTTGTATTATTGTGAGGCAGTCTGATGTCACGGTCCAAATACCGTAGAAACTACAACTCCCAGACTGCACTTCGGAGGAAAACTCGCCCATCGCACCGGAAGAACAAACCTTCACATCCGGGCTGAGAACCGCCGAGTGTGTTTATGTTTTTGTGCAGAAGTTTTTATTGTCTATTATTTTAAACTGTCCCAGACACAGTCACGAGGCTTCAGGTTAAAACCCGCCAGGCGGCCCAGTTCTTTATACGCGACTCACTAAGCGACAAAAGTAAGAATTTTCACGTTACAACGCGAAAGTAACGTTAGAATAGATGCCAGGAAGTGCGCTAGCAGCTAGCTAACACCACTATCTTATTATTTGCCCTCAGGGATTTTTAAAATGGAGTTGTTACCACGGATTTACTTGGTACAATTATCTTTGTATGAACAGGTACATCGTGTTTGTTAACGAACTGTACTCAGCTATACTTTGAGGTACTAGCTTCTGAAGCTCACGATGCTACATTAGCCGTTAGCGTATTAGCAGCCAGGCCTGGGACTCGTTAGAACTGTGTGGTTTCTGCTGGTTTTACTAAAGATCGTGTTTTTTTTTATAGTCACTTGTCTTGTAAGATTTGACGCATTTTCAATCTGAAATGTGTGAACCCCACCAGCTGGCCCCTCCACTGCCTGTCACCATGCCCGCCCTGCTGGAGAGACCCAAGCTGTCCAACGCGATGGCCAGAGCCCTCCACAAGCACATCATGAGGGAGAGGGAGCGCAAGAGACAAGGTGTGTGTGTGTAAATAGCATGGGTGGTAGAAGTGTACACATCTTAAGTCTTTATGTTTGTACAAATTAAAGGGGTGGGTGAAGTGTGTGAGTCCTCAAAACACTTCTGGAGTCTCAGCGTTGCAGCCAAATCCAAAACAAATGAAGTCAATGGTGACCGATTCTTCTTCTGTGGTGTAATCCAAATGTCCACAAGCCCAGACGTTCAAATTAGATTCTAAACAACTACATTTACTCCAAGTTTTAAGCCTAAATGTCTCTGGATAAGACAACAGCGGACATTTAGGTTAAAACATGGTGTAAATGACGCAGTGTCAAGACAAATTTGAACGTCACTTGGATGACACCAGAGGAGCAGTGTGGAGGGTTTCGTGGGGTCAAACACTTCCCCCATCCCTCCATCAGCAGAGTGGTGATCAAAAAATAGGACTTTTAATTCAATATTTATACAAAATGTTGTTGCTGTGTTTTTTTTATGTGAGGGACATTATTTCTTCCCTCACTGAAAAACTTGTATTGTATATTTTTTTCAGAGGAAGAAGAGGTGGACAAAATGATGGAGCAGAAGATGAAGGAGGAGGAAGAAAGGAAGAGGACAAAAGAAATAGAGGAGAGGATGTCCCTGGAGGAAACCAAAGAACAGGTTGGAAAAGTGATGATATAAACACAAACATATATGTAAATGTAGAAGGTTGAGGTTTCTGTAGCAGAAGATGTCTTTGGCCTGGGATCAGACAAATCACATCTGGTAAAATCATTTTTCAGGTAATGAAGATGGGTGAGAAACTTCAGGGACTCCAAGAAGAGAAACATCAGCTTTTCCTACAGCTCAAGAAAGTTCTCCATGAAGAGGAAAAGAGACGCAGAAAGGAGCAGAGGTAGTGTTTTTTTCTATTATTCAAAATTCACTCTTTCAACTTTTATTTTTAGGTTTTTAAGGAAGTATTCTTGGAATTGAGTTGTATATCTGTGGCCCCCGTCCTCTCTAGTGATATCACAACACTGACATCAGCCAGCTACCAAACCAGTCTGCCCATGCATGCAGGGCAGCACCTCCTAAGCATTCAAGGTGAGATGCTTTCCAGCTTTTATTTATATTCTGACCTCATCTGGGTTTATGTGGAACATCGATTTTCTCCTTCAGCTGATCCTTCTTTCTCGATTTCCTCGCTCAGGCGGTTCCGTCAGCCACAATCGACCTGGTGCGCTGCTCGGAGAACGAAGCAAACAGCTGTTCCCAGCTTCTGTGATTCCAGTAAGTAAAGAAGTCTTCACTAATGTCTTCACAGACACCTTCACCTTTTAAATGGACATAAACTACCCCTACATTTTTTTAACATACTTGTGCGGGATTCTCAGCAGAGTTTTGAGTGATTTATATCGTCTCAAACCTTTTTACCCTAAAACTTTTAAGTGAAGCAAGAAACCGGTAATTCTCTCTTCCTCCTCGTTCCTTTTAGACACGTCACTATCAGACGGCGGGCTTCAGCTCGTCCTCAGCAGAGCACGGGCAGTTCAGTGGGAGCCAGGGGGTCCATGAGCCCTATGGAGTGGCTCAGGCCCAGCATCCATCCACCTACGCCCCTGGACCATCTGTCAGTTTTGCAAGCAGCTCTCAGATCAGAGGTACATGATGTGTTTGTTTATGTGGCAGGAATCACACATCATTTTTAACATATATATATACACAGATACATTGTTGATGAATTCCTGAGTCCTGGGATTTAGTTATTTTGATGAGACTCAATGCCTTTCCTTCTCTCTCAGGTGCGTCTGCGTTTCAGGCCATGCAGTATCTCCCCCATCAGCAGACTGGTTACCCCGTCCACAGTCACTTCACCTCTCAGCCTGGTCAGTACCTAAAGTAATCTAAAATCAGATACTGCACATTATTGTTTAATTATACAGTAAATGGTAAATTGTGTTTCTCCTGCAGGATACATCCCCGGAGCAGGGATACCTCTTCAGAAGCAGCTGGAACATGCCAACCAACAGTCGGGCTTCACTGATGCTGTGAGACCTTTTCACATTTCACAGAAGCTTCATTTAGAGTTGATCGGTTAGATTGTAGACACAAAATAAAGTGTTAAATAATGGAAAATTGTTATTTGCAGTCTGTCATGTTATGGAAGCAACTACACTGAATCTGATATTTTCTTCAGTCTCTCACTTTGCACTTTCTCTGATTACAAATGTGTTTATTTCTCTCCTGCCTCACAGGGCACTCTGAGGCCGATGCATCCACCAACGATGCATCCTTCTGCTCCAGGGCTGCTGCCCACACCATCAATGACGGTGCAGATTCCCACGGCAAAGGTGAACTCCCAAAACACACACAGCTCCTCGTTTACACCAGTGTGCACATGCTCATTGTACATGAATGGTCATGTGTAAGATGTTTAGTTGAAAACACCACATGTAAGTGTGGATTTAAAAAGTGGTGAGAAGCAGAACCTGCCACACCTCCTTCAGTGATGTGTACCACCAAAATATTGTACATTGCTGAAATAAATATATTTTAACTGTGTTTAAAGTTCAAATTGCATCCAGTCAGATCAGATTGGAATAAAATAGTAGTTATTTTTGGCTTAATCCTTGTCATTGATTTAGCTTATAGAGAAAATCTGGTTTGATTTTTACCCGGAAATCATTTGATACGTTCTAATTTCATAGAACTGACTCTTATGTCTGCATTAATTTACTTTTCTTTACCACCACCTCGTGTTTCTAATCACGATGTGCACAACATTTACTGGAAACCCCCACAATGCTCTATATTTCCAACTCCAGGCCCAGTTCCAGAGCTCCCTCCAGAGCTCCCCCCAGAGCGCTCCTCGCCACGGCTTCCTCCCCCACAGCCAGAGCGGGCAGAGGTTCTACCACCACGGCAAGTAAACCTACAGCCACGTTCAACTACGCCATCGCTCACAGCTGCCCTCTGGATTCTGGAGAAACATTTTGGACAAGTAATGAATCTTCAACAGAACTCATTAGGTTGGATCACACCAGAAGATTTGTGTTTTATTTCATGTATAGAATCTGGTTTTAAGTTGTGTTTTGACATGTGCTTTTATTTTTTTTTTACATAATGTTAAATGCTGTTAATTTGTAAAATAGCGTATTATTACACCTACACTGTAATGCTACTCTGGAGGTGCTTCTGTGCAGTGAAATGTTAATATCTGCATGAACCAGAGCTTATTCTCTGTGAACTAACATCTTTCAGTGCAGGGCTGAGCTTCTCTGCAAAGACTTTGCTCGCTTAGAAGTCACAAAAACCTTCAACGACATTAGTGGTGCCATTTCTGCTCAGTGTCACAAACACTGATGAACTGTACCGATGCAGAAACACGTTGGATTAACTGACACCTAATTTAAATTTCAATCTGATTTCTGGTTCATCACATTAACAGTTATGGAGGATTTGCTGTTTTCCTCTGCTGCGTAAAGCAAGTCAGTTCTGTTTTAAAGCTTTTATGTTGCTAAATAAAAAAGATAATTGAATGACACATCCAACAGTTTATGTCCTCTTTATTTTTGTGTGGTCATGGAGACATTCTGGTATAAACCCAAGTGAAGGAAACCAAACTGCCACAACTTAACCTCCTTAAGTCGTTTCCTCCAAGCAGCTGTGTGACGGCTCGCTCTGAGGATCTTTTTTTAAGAAGCCAATGAATTTAGGTTTGAGAATCTCTTAATTCTCAGAGCAGGGTTTGTTTTCTCGTGAGACAAAAAGAAGAACCTCGGTGTGCCATGTTGGTAACCTTTTGTTTAATAGACAAGTTTCAGGTGATGAAATCAACAGCAGAAGGACGGACTTGTTCAAATGAATCGCTGAAAGAAAAGTGCCGTACAGAAGAGACCACACCGAGTCATGTGTCCGGTCCTGTACGACACACGCACTGAACAAGCCTCAACAGAACAATGCAGGTCTAGAGTTGAAGCCCTTGATAAAACAGGGGAACGTATATAACAAAACCGCTTTGACGTTTTTCTTTCCCCTGGTGGAAGGTAGTTACTCAGTGTTTGCAGACCTCGAGAGTTATTAGTTGGAGAACCTTCCTCGACACGTCTTTACATCTGTACATCTGGTCTTGGATGTGTGGTTTAATCATGTGTGAATGTACAATATTTTGTTTTTTACAATTCAAATTTCCAATTATTTATTCAAGTTCATCTCTAATTGAAGCCAAAGGTAGGAAGGTTGGAGAACAGAGCAGGGGAGAAAAGAGAGTATGAAAACCAAAGAGACGAAAAAGAAAGAAAAGAGGGAGAGTAGCATTGACGAGGCAATGTCCCCTCCTTTTCCCCAGGTCCAGTGCATCTCGTTCGCCCCTGAAACAGAATTACAAAGAGGAGGGGAGGGGAGGAACGAGAGGAAAGAGGAGTCAGAAAACGGAGACGGAAAAAATAAAAATAAACACGACAGAAACAATTTAATGAAGCAGTAAGTGTTTTTAACTTGTAACTTTAGCCTCTGCAGAGGGAACATTGCATGTACAACATTTTATTTTATTTCTGTGGACACTGTTGTGCAGCCCACAGTTTGCAGGTGAGAAAGTGCATGAAACGGTTTTGACCCAACAGTTACAACAACGCTACGAGCTGTTTCTCAAGAGGAAGTACAGGAAGCAGCAGGCTGGAAAATGAAGTGCGACCAACAGACCAGAAAAACCTATACAACAGCTCAAAAATACAAAATGAACCTTAAGCTTTCCTTAATATGTTGATAGTGCTACGCAAAAATAATACACATGCTCATAATAGTGTTAACATGAAACAGAAAGTACATCGAGGGGAAGGCAAATCCATCATTTCATACAAGCCTTTAATTTATTACATTTATTTCATCAAATTTCAAACCCCAATAAGGTGCAGTTTAAACACACATATAAATATATACACAAAACAATGCTTTGACATAAGATGGAATAACATGGATTTTAACAGAGCCTGACTGATTTATCGATTGGTCAATAAAACCGGCCTACATGAGGCTTTCACAGTGTTTGTGTTTACTCAGATTCATTTTATTTTATCTATGATTTTGAGAATAAATATGAGAATAACGTCAATTTTAGACTGCGTATCATTATAGACGGGGAATATCAGACGATCAGCCTGTCCCCTGTGTTAAAATGAGGAACAAACAAAGTTGAAAGACTGTAAAGTGCGTCTAGTCAAAGTATTTTGATTATTTCTCAAAGAATAATGAGATTGATTCGAGATTTTGGATCCAGGAGTGGAGCATGAGTTCTCCTTGCTGCTTATTGCCAAAAATATTTTTTTCTCGAAATATAAGAGCATTCTAAAACTTATGATAACAACATCTTAAGAATCATTAAAATATAAATATATGCCAATTGATCAGTATTAGATATTTTTTACTCCCTAATATCAGTATCGGGTCTGGCCCCAGAAATCCACTTCACTTTAAAACGACTGGAGTTGCCTCCCCCTCGCTCCACTGATGAACAATAAACTCTACATGATATCACACACACCTGCACTGGCATGGCACATGCTGGTGGCTTGTGGTGTAACACCCATACACACACACACACACACACACAATTTTACACAGTGCACACACGCACACAAACACACACACACTCTTCTTCAGGCAGGCTTGTTTTAGGTGCTAGTTGAGGTGGGGGGGTGTTGGGGGGGGTTGAGAGGACAGCTGCGTGTTGTGTCCAAACAGCTGTGGCTCTGTATTTACCTGCAGTGGCTCATTTACCCAAGGCTTTGATGCCGATGGCGGCTTCTTCGTTCATTGCATTTAGAACGGTGATCTGGAAGAAGGACGAAGTGTTAATGTGTGTGTGCTTTGGTAAAGACATTTTCCTCATGTTTCACAGTTTGGCCAGATCCAACCTATGAGAAAGCAAAATGAATCCTGGATTTTCAGATTCCACCATGAACACAATATGTCCTGTCTGAGTTCCACAGCAGTAAAGAGTGTAGAGAGGCGACAGTACTGACCAGAATCTCCTCTCCGGCTTCGTTCTTGCTCTCGATCTCTTTGCCCAGGTCTCCCTCAGGGATCTTCAGGTCCTCTCTCACCTCCCCGCTGTCCTGGAGCAGAGACAGGTAGCCCTCTTGGATCCCAATAAGCTGCAGAACAGAGGGACAAGAGCAGAACAGAAGAAGGGTCAGGAGGGGGGAAGAACAAGTTTTCATTTTTTTCACGCACAAACATTTCAGAAATATTTTTTTTCATTACTCAGACCAATGACGTTATTTCTTCCTGTTCCCCCCAGCTTCATTCAAAACTGCAGAAAGTGTGTTGCAGCACTCGGACTGATTGGTTTCATCTCTACAGGAAATTCTGCACCATTTTCTTTTCATCCAAGAATCTTCTGCTTATTAAAGATAGTTTGTGAATATTACTGATGCTTAAGATGTGATTGTGATGAGAAATAATATACTTCTCACATGGACACTTACACAACATGGAAAAAATGTGTTATTACTTATTAGTATCTATAGTTTGTATATTTGTGGTTCTAGTACTTTGTGTGGCCCCAGACCAAACTTTGAGAAAGAAATGTTACGTTATCTGACTTTATGATGGAGTTTAGAACAGATTTATTTAATACTAATTACAACAAACAGTGAAGATGTGTAAAATATCTCGTCTGTCCTCCTGCTGTCTCACCTGGTAATCCATTCTCTTGATGTTGGGGACGTCCATGTTGTGGGTGGAGGGACAAATATCCTCATACTTCTTACCAGTGAAGATGTCGATACCAACCATGTGCACCTGCACAAGCAACAGAATAAACATCGAAAGATGAATTGAAGCACAAAACAAAATATACACTTGATTCTACCCAACATTATCTACATGTTACCAATCAGTACAAAATATTAAATGTGTGAACCAAGCTCCTGTGTTACATACGATCATTTCAAAGAGGGTCCATCAGTAATTTAGCCAAGTGTATCATGTTTGAACATGTTTTTAAGGAGGGAAACTGTGACCCACCAGGGACACGTTCCCGTTGTTGTACAGACTGAAAGTTTCCATTAATGCTCATTCATATTAGAGGGTTTATTTCAGAGATAAATACTACAGCAAATGCCTCTGCTACTGTAAATGTTGAAGGGTCTGATGATCCATTTAGGATATCAGCTATTTTCTGACCTTTTTCATTTTAAATATATTTATTTGTATGATTCGTGCAATAAAGCGCAAAAGAAATGTCCATCACTGTTTCCCTGGGAGCCCTCAGAGGTTTACTGACCTTGGCGTGGCCGTGCTTGCCGGTCTTGGAGGTGGACATCTCAACGATCTTGCAGGGTCGGTTTTTCAGCACAACAAAGCCATTTTTGCGCAGGGCCGAACACTGCATGGGGTAGGTGGCGGATGCCCCGGCATCACCGGTCTGGAAGTCCAGGTCTGCGTCTGCCATGCCTGCTGTGGTGGGGCCAACACACAGGATGATGGGATTTAGATAATTGTATTATAATGAGAGATTTTAGAATATAGGACAAGGTGTTGGATATGTCTTGAACGTCTGAAGATCTTCTGCACAATTCAGGTTTCTAAACTACCAGCAGATGTTAGCAGGTGTAAGGGACATAACTTCAGTTGTGCACCATAGCGTCATCAGGTGTTTCGGCCTGAAAAGAGTTCTGAATGGTCTTATTAGGACTTTCTGTTCCGGCATGAATACAATTTCTTGGTTTCTGCAAAAGACGCCTTGTGAAATGAATTGAAATGTTTACATAGAATAGAATTAAAGCATGAAACTGGCAATAAAATTGTGATTTCAAATAATATATGATAAGAAGTGGTGTTCAATACCGACTTCTGCTGCTAAAAGAACTTCAGGTGCGGATATCCACAAAGAAAACCTCAAATTGAGATAACCTTTTCCTTTCAGGTCAGATTGGTGCAACTGCTGCGTTACTACACACACAGGAGGTGAGCAGGAGTAAGAGGTATGAGTACAAGTTGGTCAGTGCAGGCTGGTGGATATGTGTCAGGAGGAGCAGCAGAGGAACGTGGACGTGTGAGAGTTGGCTGCTGGGCTGAAGTACAACCTGGGGGGTGCACACGGGAAATGACACTTTCATTCAACGACGCAGAGCAGACGTGGCTAAATAAAGCAGCAGGAGCACGGCACCTGTTCGCACAAGTACACGAAGGATCCGACTGCAGAAATAAAACGCAAATAAATATCACAAAAAGAAAAAACTATGTCGCTGCAGTTCTTCAGTGTTTGTGCCAAACTTCAGCGGTGGAGACGAAGCCCAGCGACACACTGCAACACCACACACAAGTTCAGCAGCTGTATTCAAAAGAAAGTGGATTATTGACAATGTGCTTCAGGAAAAACAACCTGAACCCCCGAGTTGAGGAGTTTGCTGCCCGGTTGTGGTGTCTGGTCACCGGGTAAACCGTCAGACTCAGGGCCGCTAATCCGCGCTAATGAGCCATAAATCAAATTTCAAGCCGGGCGTGACTACACCGACTGGTCTCCATGTTGTTACCCGAGCTTGATTGTAAGATAGTGACGGTGTTGAGCCGTGAAGTGTGTCTTAAAGTGGGGTTGAACATAAAGGAGTCGACTGAGGCCTAGTGCGCACACAACGTGCCACGGCCCCGGTACCGTTTAGCTGTCCGTGCGCCCTCATCCATGCGCACTGACGGGCGGGCACCGAGGCCGAGGCCCTGGTCGCAGCCACGGTCAACCGCACACAACAAAACCCCTTCTACCCGCCGCGATACTAACGTGGTTACCGGTTGTTCCAGCCCGCCGCTGCCCGTCGGTACAGCCGGTGAAGGGGGTTGAATATATGGCCCGCTAACGCACTGTAATGACTAAGCTAATACTCGTGATGGCTGCCAGCGGCAACAACATCACTTAAGTTGAAGACAACTTTACCGCAGGTGGCCCGAGTGTTTAAATGTGTAAAACTTTTATAACATGTCAATAACGGTGGAATGGAACTCATAAGAGCGGAAGATGTCGTGAGAAGCGCCGGGGGGCTCTTTTATTGTCCATCCCAGCCGCCGGGCGGGGATGAGGTGAGTTAGCTAACCCTGCAGGTGGTGCGCTAGCTTCCCGCACTGGTCTCCCCGCATGCGGGGGGCGTTTAAAGGGGGATTTATCATAATAGAGACGGAGACACATGTGCACAGGATGGCTCCTCTGCTCAGGCGCAAACACGCCCCGTCTGCCGGGTGTTTTGATAAGAACTTACCCGAGTGTGGACGGTGATAGCGCTCCTCTCTGGGTTACTTCTTCTCCCGGTGATTCCACCTCCTCCTCTGGTTGCCTCCCTGTAGCCGAGCTAGCGGGTCGTCTGGCTGGCTCCGTTAGCGATGTCGCTCCCCCTCTCTCTCTCGTCCTTCTTAAGAGCTATCCTCCTTCGCTTATTATTCCGCTTTCATTCCACTCGTGTCCGCTCTGCTCCTCTTCTGTCCCCGCTGGTGGGAGAGTGGTCCAGCTCGGAGTTGACCTCGTCCACAGCCACACGAGCGTCACTGTCAGCCGCCGGGCCGAAGAGAGAGTGAGCCCCGCAGCTCGCCGAGTATGAACCGTCAGTGGCCTGGTTCTCCACCTTCACTGTCTCCTGCTCCTGCTCCTCACCACGGCCTCCTCATCACACAGACCTCACGGTACTTCCTCCTACTACTGTCACAATAAAAGACCAATGTCTAATACAAGACGTCTCCTCCTCCTCCTTTCTCTTCCTCTTCCTCTTCTTCTCTTCCTCCTCTCCTTCTCCTCCTCCTACTTCTTCTTCTCCTCCTTCTTATTACTCAAATATCCCTATAGTATATGTATAGCACATACAATTTCTACTCACATTCATATTGAACACCATATACCATGATATTCTGTGTATTTTTATACTTTCACATGATCTCTTACCACCATATATCATATCAACTATATATTGTTATTCTTATGTTCAAACATGTGAAGCACGTTCTCTTGCAGTTACACCATATTATACATTATTATATAAATTATCTTGCATTACAATGTAAGATATAAACTCTAACTAACTGATTTTGCAATATACATCAAGTGATCTCCATTAACTCTCCATACAGCTCCATCCTTTGACTGTGTTTAGGATTCATGTTGAATACACTTCATACATCGATTCTTCTTTCCACAAGTTTGACCTCGCTCCTGGTGGGAGATATTGTTGTCTACTTCTCACAATGCAGAAAAAAGTCTAAATGCATTTTGCATCTTATCCAGGCTTGTTTTCAAGTAAGTATGTGATTAGAGGACACACTCTTTTTGACATTTGCGTTCAAAAGTGAAGCTGGAATGAAAGGATAGTGTTTTCCCTTGATTTTTTATTTGAATAAATTTTTTCTTATTTCCCATATGTGTTGCACAAACAGACAGTTTTACACTGCACCTTCCTCTGTCTCCTCCTGGCTAACTTAATGTAGCTTGATGCTGCTTTTCATCCATGGTGCCAATGAAACGAATAGACCTCGGCATGTTGGCACGTTCTGCGCATGCGTGGCATTTCACTCTAGTGCCTCAGGGGCCACTCGGTTCTTCTCAGGACTTCACTGTGATGAGCCATTCAGGGATGTTAATACAGATATCTTCTACTGTGAAGACAAACTGTGGGGTCAGTTTGTTAAAAAGATTAAAAACCACACATATCTGTCACAATTATTTGTATTAGTTTAAAACGTTTTTAGCCGTGATTTGTAGAAGAAGTTGTAAAATGATTTTTACTGCGACACTCTAAGGCCTGTGTGGTGCATTTGTGACTTTCTTTACATATAATTAAACTTTTATTTAAAGTATATGGCCTGGATCAGTGTGTGCACAAGATTTTTATTAAGGTTTACTTAATAAAATGAAATGATCAAGATCCAGGTATCTCCTAATTTGGTTTATCCTGCATCTTTGAAAGATTTCTCAATCCACAGCCCTCCTGACAGTGTGCTCATCTGCTGCCTGCCTGAATTATCTCTGGTCAGAGGCCCACATGGCTTCTCTCCACACTGAATGGTTTTGTTGAACTTGCCAGTTCTTGGAGCAGCCGGGTTAAATTTAGTTCAGTGAAATTGTAGTTCCGTGACCTATGTGCTGGGGGCTGCTTGTAGTTAAAGGCATAGTTAACCCCAAAATGAAGATTCAATCATTGCTGTCCTGATATGTCACATGAAACTCCACTGAAGAGTGTCCTCAGAGCACAGTGACTACTTTCAAGAGTTAAAGGAGTACATTGTTGATAGTCCATCATATATTATCTTAAAGTTCCTGACCATAAACAGAACTGTTCATATGAACCTATTCAACAGGTTGAAGCAACAGTAATTTATCTGTCATGGTCTCAATCCTACAAAGATGGACGACATGACTGTGACTCAAAAGTGAAGCCAAGGAGTACTGATCGCCCCCTGGAGGCTGGCTCCAGTAAAGGTCACTTCTATTTTCTCTATGCATTTCGAGAAAAAGACAAAATGCTGTCTAGATTGATTGATTCATTTAATTATTCATGTTGAACATTAAAATATACATTTAAGATATTTAAAAAGTAAGCACAAAACAAGAATAAATAGACCTACCCTATATCTATCAATACAGCTATCATCTATATCAATCTATATCAATAGATCTCTCATTTATATCTATATCAATCAATAGCAAAACATCTATAATTCAATTCATAACAAACATGCATCCACCTCTCCAGTGATCCTCCACCCGATTGGGAATAAAAATGTAAAGTTAAGTAAAAGTTGAGCTGTGGCAGTTAAGAATTAAATATTAAATAGCTTATAAAACCCCTGCTCATAAAGAAATCTATATAAAACAATAAAATCCAGCTCCTTTCACCTGCACGTTCTCCACCTGCACCTTTACTTCCCAATTGCCCCCCGCGTCCAGCCAATCACGGCCCGGTTCGAGGACCCGCGGGAGCCAATGAGGGCGCGGGCTGCTCGCGGCGGCCGGAGGGGATGTCGAGATAAAAAGTTAGAGGAGCCGGAGGAGGGAGAGTTCCGGGCCGATCAGGAGGGCGGAGGGGACCGAGGAGAGAGACGTGCGCCAAACCGACAGAGAGCATGACCGACGCCGAGGCGCAGAGCGATCCACCATCGGCACCGGTGGAAGAAGACAAACCACAGCCGGAGAGGAAAGTCATAGGTGGGTGAAGGGGTTCAGGTGGAGCCGCTGTGGTGGGGGTAACGTGTTAAAATGCGTGGAGCACTTCGTTCATCACTGCTGTTGTCCGTCATGTTGAAAAAGACAGTTTCATGTGTTTAACTTCAAGTTTCATTTTAAAACCTCGTCGACAGGGAACATTGAGTCAATCACTGATTAACCTGTGTTTCGTTTTTATCAGCAGCACGTGTTCTCACTTTTACACTCGGTTATTTCACCAGTTTACTGTGAAAACCATCTTGGAAGCTTTTGCCAAGTAGTTGAACTTTTAACTTCCAAATCCAACATGGGAGATTTCTATTTTCCCCAAATAGTTTATTTCTAACCTCCAAATACAACATGGAAGCTTTTTCTTGACATCTTCTCCCACATTGGAGTCGAACTACTTTTAATTAGTGTAACTTTTCTAGAATCCACGTTGTGTTTTTTGAATCTGTTTTTCACACATGACCTAAACGTCCTCTTTATCCGCGGCCACGCGCCCAGCCCGGACGTGCGCGCTCCCCTCTGCAGGTGCAAATGATCTTCTACCAATTAGATGCATTCAGGGGTTTTTGTTTTTCCTGGGAAAACTGAGCCCCCCACCCGGTGAAGCAGGTGACACATTGAGGGGTCTTGTGTTTGATGACCTTTTTATATAGGTGAGCGACGTGTACCTGTGTTTCAGCGGCCCTCCCTCGTGACCCAGTTCAGAGCTGGTTTCAAAGTTTTTCACTGTTAATGATTGACCCACAACACTCCAGTTTCTTGCAAGCGAGGCCTTCGTTGATGCGAGTGAGATAACGCCGGTCTATATTCGATGAATGTCTGCATAATATGTGACTTAATCATGTGCTATCTACTGTCGCAGCCACCCTGGTCCAAGGCACGGTGAAGTGGTTCAATGTACGTAATGGCTACGGCTTCATAAACAGGTACTGTATACTTTTTACTTACTTATATACATCTTCAAGTTTAAATTAATTAAAAGCTGGAGTAGTATCAAGTAGAGCACATACCTACACCAAGGCTCAACAGTCCCCTTAACTTAAACCTTGAAACTGCACAAACTCGTAGACATCAACCCCCTAAATATGCCGACTTGTTTTCATCAAGATCTGTGAAATATTCCCGGGGGAACTGATTTTTGACCATCACAATTTTTAAGCGTGATCAAAAAGTTCCTGTCCACTGATCCAGATTCCCACAAAAATCCTTCAAAGTTCTATTGTAATCCATCCAGTAGTCTTTGCTTAAACTTGCTTACAAACAACTAACCAAGAAACTGACAGGGCTAAAAAAGGATTAATCAATTTTCCTAATTTTGAGCTTTTATCTTTGGCAGGAACGATACCAAAGAAGATGTATTTGTTCATCAGGTAAGATGAGCCAGATTTACACTTAAAGCAACAAAGATAACATGCTGTCATTTGATGCTGAATCTGTCTCCTCAGACGGCGATCAAGAAGAACAATCCTAGAAAGTTCCTCCGCAGCGTGGGAGACGGGGAGGTCGTAGAGTTCGACGTGATTGAAGCTGCCAAGGTAAGAATCAGCATATCATGATGCGATCACAACAAATTTAAATGTTTGCCACTGTTAGAATTTCTCTCTCTTGTCCCTTAAGGGCTCAGAAGCGTCCAATGTGACTGGCCCAGGTGGCGTTCCAGTCAAAGGGAGTCGCTACGCACCCAACAAACGCCGTTTCCGTCGACGGTTCTTCCCCCGCAGCCCTCGGCCTGGGGACCAGAGCAAACCAGCTGACGGCCAAGCCCCTGCTGCCAAGGGCGAGGGGTCAGGAGAGAGCGATGGAGTGAGACCACAGCCGCGCCGTCGTAGGCCCTACAGACCACGGCAGGAGGCACAAGATGTAAACTGGAGCAGAACAATTTTCTTTCTTAATTGAACTGTTAAAAGCATTGAAATGTGAAAATGAGAAGACCTGAGAATCATTCTATGGCCGATCAGTCTGATGTTTTGTTCTCAGGGTGAGTCTGGAGACCAAAACAACGGCGTAACAGAAGGTGACCAAATGCAGCAACCACAACGACGTTCTAGATTCTGGCGTCCGTACCGCAGGTGACTTTGACACCACTTCCTGAAATTCTATAGGTTTGAATCACTTCTACAAGTCAGAAGTTGAAATAATTGAATCCTCCCTCTTGTGCCGGGATTCACAGACCGTTCCGGCCTCGCTCACATCCTGATCAGGCTGCAGACGGGCAGCAGACAGCAGCTGAAGAGCATAGCCAGGAGCAGGGTGAGCTGAAGCAAACAGAAGCCTCTGAGGGCCCGCAGACAAACGGAGAAGCAGATGAGGGCCAAGGCCAGAAACAGCGGCGCCAAACTAGACGCCGCCGGCAAAGGAACTCCGAGTCGTCTGTCTCAAAAGTGAGTGAGTGAGTGAGTGAGATTGTTTGTGTTCTGTGAAAAAGGTTTGGACCATTTCCCAAAAGGCCTAAAGAATCAGGGTGCTGAGGATTTTGGGCACAAATGTGAAGTTGCCTTTTGTTTTTATTTCCCAGCATCCAGCTCTGAAACAGGAGCTTGCCTCCAACCAAAGGGGCTGGTTTGATTTGCAGTGAATCTTCTTAGATTTTTTTAGTTCAGTTAAAAATGTTGCAATGTAAACATTCATGTCTTCACCTTTGCTTTCTACCACTGTGTCCTGACTTAAATTAACATATTTAACGCTTATTCTGCTGTGTTAGAATTAGTTTTTTAAGAGAACTGTTCGGCGGCATGTATAGTTTGAAATGTCTCCGTGTGTTGTAGTTCTTTTTCAATGATTACACTGTAATACAAACAAGACCAATGTGGAACTGATGGTCTCTGTTTTTATCTGGGAAGGACGATGGATACATTCAGTCTCTGCCTGCAGTTTAAATATTTCACATTATCTTTAATTATTGGGATGTTTGTAATTTTGGGAATCTGATATTCATGTCTTTAATACAAATTTCATTCATAAACCCTATTTATTACTGGATGTGCATATTTTTCCCTATGATTAGTTCCTATTGGCCAATCAAATATGCTCACCAAATGTAAACCCTAATGTGAGAATCTGCTTGGATCTTGCACCAAATCTTTCAATCTATGATTTGACCTTTTTAAGGGAAAATGTATTTTAACAGCCTGACTGTTGTGCATATAATTTGTTGGTGCATCCTTAAAACTTAATTTTTTTCTGCTTGCTCATACTTTACAGAATGATACAGAGAAGTCTGCGTCAGAGCCCGGTACCCCGCCTCAGAACTCAAAACCAGCTGACCTAAAATCTTCTTCGAAATCACCAAAGTCCTCCCCGAAGAGCTCTCCCAAACCCCCCAAATCACCTGAGGTAAGATCTGGAACTTAAAATATCATTATTGTGTATTATCGCCACTGTTTGCTCAGATTGGACAAATATTTTGACTGTCCTTACCCCACAGCAGGCAGCTGACGCAACAGTCCCAGCACCAACAGAGTGACGTCAATGAGAGGACAGTCACGTGACCTTTGGCAAGAGGTGGGATCCCACGTTAATGTGGTGCAGGGTGGGAGCCATGGGGAGGGTATAAGGGAGACAGTTCTTGTGCAACACGTCCCACATTGGATGTCTATTACAGAAGGCAGGATGATGGACATTAGTGGGCGGAGTCAAAAGAGATTTAAAGTGGCTCTGTGGCACTAAAAGGTTTGGAAGTCATTTTATGTTGAGTCTCTAAAGACGCGACGTGTTGGACTCAGTCTTTGTTTAACGCAGGGGACATTTTTACTCAAACTCAGGATTTCAGATGTAATATAATCCTCGTTTTAGGGTTTGATGTGTCTTTTGTGTTTTTATGTCTTTGTTTCTATACTGTCTTTCTTTCACTCCCTGTGTCTCTGTATGCGTTTTATTTCCTTTTGTTGTGTGTTTCTTGTAGGTCCTTGAGGTGAAGGACTGGACCTTTTTCAGAACATGTGCACTGCTCTCCCCTCCCTGCACTCCCCCATCCTCCAACCCACCTTATCCCACTGTTGTCCCCTCAGATCCCTTCTCCCCTCCTTTCGTCTTGTGTTGTCCAGTCTAGACGCTCTGTTTGGAGAGGGACAGGGTAGGGAACAAATGGGATCCAGGTGGTTGGTGGGTGCATATTTAGAAATTAAAAAGTACATCTTTAAAAAAAAAAGAAATGGAAAAGATCTGCTTGGTAGCCCAGTTATTCCGCCCCCCTTACTCTATTTTTCTTTAATTGATCACATTGGGCACATCAAGTAGTTTAGAAGAACCAGCCTTGAATTTTATTTAACTTAATTTGGTTGAAAAGGGGAAAACCAAGCAGGTGTGAGGGTGGTGGTGCATTATGGGAGTCGGTTTAGTTAAGTTACCACCTCAAATCACTTAAAAACATACTGACTCCCGTCATCGTCCTCAGTTGAGGATATATATTGAAAAAGAAACTTATTTCTTTTGTTTTACTTATTTGTGTGTGCTTTTCTTTGGAGGGGATAATGTGCAATGTCAGTGCTGAAAATGCTAATTAATAAATCATGTTTGCAAATCTCAGGATTCTGTCATTCGTTCACATTTGACGAACGGTTCAGAAACTTACTGATGTCGAGTCATTAATGGATGACTGGAAAGGTGATTTCAGATATTATTTACAACCTCTAGTCACAATGTCAATATTCTCTCTGTACAATTCCAGGTCCTCCCTGAATGTTTCTTCAGAAGGTGATTAAAAGAACGGCACACGTGACAGATTCCAGAAAAACACACAAACTTGTCATACAAAACTCACCCTTCTTAGACTGCACATCTCGCTTCAGGTTACAAAACTAAACACCAGCTAGAGAGTATAAAGATTTTAAACCTCACACCTTTTTTAAAACCGCATCAGTAACCAAACAGCACACTATGTACACATGAAGTATTAAAATAGACTTTAAAAGTAGTATTTCTACAGATTGTGCAATGAGTTTGTCATGATCAGAAAAATACTTAACGTTAAACATGAACGTGCCTCATGATTAAAACCCCAGTTTGGCAGTGAAGACTTTCTCTACATTATTGGGTCATCATGCAATGTTGGCACTTTACCATGTTAGGTTTGTTCTTTACTCAAAAAAAAAAACTTCTAAAATGACACTTAAAGGAATATGAAGGTGTTGTGTATATAATGTTTCTGTTTAGAAAATAAGCTAAACTCCAAACCAGAGCGTTGCATGAATACAATACAAACTACATTAATCCTGCACTTGTAGGATTTAAACCTTGTTCCTTCCACTTGAGTTTCAAACCCTTTAGATTTATTATCTCTGCCAAGGAGGTTGTTTTCATCTGCATTTGTTATTTGGCAGTCTATTAAAAAAACTCAGGTTTAGGACCAGGAAGAACCCATTCAGTCTATGCGGTAGTGCGTTTTTCAAAACATTCTCTGATCTCTGAGAGAAAGTTACGTCTCTAGACAGAAAAAATATCAGACGTGTTCAGGCGACTGATATTTATGTGCGTGTTTTATATGGTGCAGATCCAAATAAAAATCTGTAGTATATGTAAATGTGGTTTCCTATTCTTTACATAGCAGAATGTGGTCCTCCAGTGGTATTTCATTAACAACCAGAAGTTAAGTGTGTTCCCAGCTTGACTACAACAAAAAGGACATCTTGTTTTTTTAAATCTGACTGAAAACCTTTGGATGTATTTTTTTTTGGTTATTTTTTATAAAGTGCAGGAAATCCTCCTCCCTCTCCACTTCAATTTATCAGTGTTGCAACCAAGTGCATCATTATCATCACACTGGCAGTCGATGCCTCAACAGTCCAGACACCTTCTCCTCATGTGCATCTTACACCTCGATCTGCAGGTTTTTAGCCTTTGTCAAGAAATAATTCTTAACCTTTAACCTCGTACTGCAGCGGTACCAGCAAATTAAAAACACCCACACGGTCACACACCTTCAACACTTCTACGGCACCACAATCTGAATATGAATACAACGATAGACCTTGATATACATGTCAGAAAATAAAATGTTTGGAGTTAGGCCCATAGACAGTTCATCTCAATCTGTACTCAGTCCCATCCCAGGTCTGTCTCTCTTCAAGCCCTTTAGTTGATGCTCTCCTCGCCCAAGTAGTCCAGCTCGGTGCTGGGCTTATCCATGTCCATGTCCATATCCATGTCCATGTCCATCATTCCGCCCACTGGGTGCTGGTGGAAGCTTGCCGCGATCTGGTCAAAGGTCTTTCCTTGAGTCTCTGGCACCCGGAAGAATGTGAAGATGAGGAAGAAGAGAAGGAGTGCTGCGAAGATCAGGAAGACGTACGGCCCACAAAGATCCTGCCGAGGACGTCAAGATTAGACAACATTCCAAGGACAATGCAGAAAATGCCAGAGCTACTGCAGTGGGATACTCACAGCGACATACTGGAAGCACATGCCGACGATGAAGTTGGCCGTCCAGTTGGAGCAGCCGGCCACCGCCATCGCAGCCGGCCTTGGACCCTGAGAGAACAACTCAGCCACAAAGAACCAGGGAATCGGACCTGGACCCACTTCGAAGAAGGCGACGAAACCGAAGATTGACAGCATGCTGATATAGCTCATCCAGGGAATGCTTTCCTGTCAGGTAGAAAAAAAATATTGTTCAGACTGGGTTTGTGGAGACGTATCCAGTGTGATACGGTGCAAAAGGTTTGCATCTTTGGGAGACTGACCAGTAAAGCGAGAGCCGTGGTCATGATGATGGCACAGACGCACATTCCTCCCAGTCCGAGCATGTGGAGCGTCCGTCGTCCCATCCTCTCGACCAGGAAGAGCTGTCGATGAAAGGACAAATTAACATTTTGACCCGATAATGAATTTAGATTTAGATGAGAAGAAGATGAATGTTTGAGCCAAATTTCACAATAATCCATCCAATAGTTGTCGAGATATTTAAATCTGGATTGTTCATTTCCATCACGGGAAGCATGTTGCTAAAAAACTCTTGATCCATGGAATGACTTTGAAACATCTCAACTTGCCAAACCAAACCAGACTTGATGATGCAGGAATGAAAATGGCCTCCGCTGTTATCTTATTTGCTCTTTGATAACAGTGTTAAACAGTAATGGAGGCACACTTTGATTCAGAGCGAAACTGAAAGGTTTATTGTGATGAATCCCAAAAAGATCAGATGCTTCATATGAAATTCTCATGTAAGACGGAATACATGAAAAAAGAAAAGGTGCGTTGGTGCGATTACTCACTGAGACCACAGTGAAGGCACAGTTCACCACACCAGCTCCTATGGTGGCGTAGACTGGACTCTGGACTCCTGCCTTCATGAATATACTGGTGGAGTAGTAGAAAATCTGCAGGAGGGGTGAACAGAATCAGGTTAAGTCAATAATACCCTGCAGTGATTCCTGTCTGTTTGAAGGATGCGGGGTGTCTCTACTCACTGCATTGATCCCGGACAGCTGCTGGGAGAGCTGCAGCAGCATGGAGATGATGACGGGCTGGCGGTAGATCGGCGAACGAAAGAGCTCCGGGATGGACACCTTCCTCTCCATGTCCATCCTCCTCTTCTCCTCCTTCATCTCGGCCAGCATGTCGCCCACGTCCTGCCGGCCCGTCAACCTCCTCAGGCCTGCACGAAGGGGGGCGTGAAGGAGTGAGAGTCAAGAAGAAAAGTGCACGTTTGACTGAATGGCATGTTTAAGGACACTTTACGCTGAAACCCACAGAGCCACTAGGCTCAATTTAAGATCTGATATGTGCAAATACTGGAATCTCTTTGTACAGAAAGCAAGGTATTGTTCTGTAAGTCAGGATTCCCCCCACATTTCAGGCCCTGACCCCAAAAACCGCTCCAGAGATATCGGACCCCCATTTTCCCAGAGGATTTCCCAGAAATATGAAATTTTATTTGATTTATGGAAAATAATTCCTCCTGTATTATAAATAACAGTAAATAAAAATATAATACAAATTCAACCTAATATTTAGAATTTAAATTAAGATGATAAAAAAAATGTGGGAATTTAAAATATAAACATAAATCAGCATTTATTTCTGCATTGTCTGTTCAGTCAAATTGTTTTTTGTATCAGCAAACATAAACGCAAATACTGATATTTCTATGCCTTAAATCAGTTGGGCTCTATAGTTTCAACGCTCTTGTTTTGAGTGCTCCAGCCCCGCTCACCATTCTTGGCGTGATGCTCCTTGCAGCGGACGATGTAGAGGAAGCGGGGGCTCTCTGGGCAGAAGGGAAGAAGAGCCATCTGAAGAACAGTCGGCACCACAGTTAAACCCAGCAGAACAGGCCAAAGGTCCTCACCACCCAATAATGACTGCAGGCCGAGAATCTGCACGAGAAGAGGAACCAGATGACATGAGATTCAAAAGCTTCTGCAAATTATTTCAAAATGAATCACTGACATAGAAACGTGAGACATAAAGTAACATAAAGGAATAGAATTTGAGAAATTGTCTCATGAATTGTCAAAAGTTCGTCCGTCCACATTATCGTGTGTGGTCGTACCTGTGCAATGAGAATACCAGTGACTATAGCCAGTTGGTGCAACGTGCCCAGTGCTCCTCTCAGACTCGTTGGAGCGATTTCACCCACGTACATCGGCGTCAACCCTGATGCCAAACCTGCAGGGAGGAGAAGACGGACGACAGACAGATGGTTTGTATCAGGCATGAAGGAGACGACAAATACAAAACATACTGCCACAGCGGCCTGCTCACCACAGTAGGCCCCGATGACAAAACGTCCGAGGATCAACATTTCATAGGAGCGACAGAGCTTGGACATCCCCATCAGACTTCCTCCGATGAAGGCAAACAGGTTGTTTATGAGCATGGCTTTCCTCCTGGAAAAAGAAAAACACAGATAAGCATTTTTGGATTCATGCTTCTCAAACATCTGGATCTCATAGTGTAAATTAAATTAGTCAGAATGTATTATTATTATCAAGACTGCCCCATGATTCAGGTCCATGGAATAAGATTTGTTTATTGAGTGAGGGTTTTGGGAAAAAAGCATGAATTTGTCATCCAGAGTTACTGAAAGCACACATGGGAAGCTAGTCTTGTTTTTGGCCTCCAGGGGGCAGTGCTGCATTAAAATACAGGAGTCACTTGGTGTTGGAATGCTTCTTTCTGATAAGTAGATGAGTGGTGACTAAGCCCCCAGCTGGCCTCACCAGAATAAAACACTTGCAGTTTGACATCACAACATGGTTTTAAAGATAATTTTAGACCATCATAATAAGTCGTGACAGAGAGCTGTGTGGAACAGTTTCGAACAATAGTTAATCTAAAGACCACCACAAAACACACACGTTTATATTTACTCTTTCTCTATAAATGTAAAAATCATTATGTAAATAACACATTGGGCCGTAACTGACTTCTAGTTGTGATTTAATACCCAGATCCAGATCTGCACCATGATGAACCACAGGTCAAGTTTCAGTCCTCCACAAAATTTCACGGAAATCAGACCCCATGTCCTGAGAAAACACACCTATAAAATGTGATTTAACATAGAATATGGAGCTCGGGGATGGAGATGGAGACGGAGAGTGAAGGCCCTGACACGAAAGGCCTGGTCACCCATAATCCTTAGCTGCGACTGTGGAATGGTGAGCAAGGCTAGGTTGGTGGCTACATGACCTCCGTGTTCACTGGAGATGCATCAAAATCCCTTTGACCCCGGAGGTGACAGCAGCTCCACCGTCTTTAAGAGCCACAGAAGGGGATGCTCCATTATTTTGAGCGTCCTTGTCCTGAGTGCACCCACCAACCCCCCTCTCACCCTCTCCTCTACAGCCCTCCTGACCCAGTGCTGCCAGCTCGGATGAGATCTCCTTTCAGTCAATGGAAGATGTGGTCTCCAGTTTGAATCCCAGCTCAGGTTACAGTGGGAGTTTCCCCTGAATGACTGAAACTGGATGTTGGGATAGATCTTGCATCCACACAGAAGTGAAAGGGATATACTTATGGTATGAGCCACTAGAGTATTTACTACTTTATTATTACTTAACATCATTGATTTTCATTACTTAAATACAAAAAGTCATAAGTCTAGTGAATTTAAGTCTAGTGAATTTAAATGTGGTTTCATGAGGGAACTGGTCATTACGTGTTCTTCTGGACCTCCTCTCATTGCATTCAAAATCTCAGTCTTTAGATTTATGCAATATGACCCAGTGTCAGTTTCTGTTTATGGCTTTCATGCATTTCATTGTGCAGGTGCTGTATAACGTCTGTGCAGCACAGGTGACTTTACAGCCTCGAAAATGTCCTGAATCTTTTTTGGGGAAAACGACACAGAAATCTTAAACTTCAAGTAGAGAGTTCAACATCTTGTTCCTCTACCTGCCCAGCCACTCAGAGACAAAGCCCACGCAGAAGGAGGAGAGCATGCCCCCGATGGAGAAGATGGCCACAGACAGCGACCAGAGGGAGGTGAGGGTCCCTGTTGGGATGGGTTCTCCATACCGGTGAATCCATGTCGCGTTGTAGTCCTCCTCAATAATCTGCAGGTGACAAAAAACCAAAACAACAGGTTTACACAACAAGGTAATCTGGGAAATGAAATCTGTTCTGCAAGTTTCCTTCTCTACAGCTTTTTAGGCTTTAATACCTCTTAATTTTTAACTTCATGTATGTATTTGGACTTTTGCATATAATCATAGTAACTTATTGCCTTGAAATGTTTTTAGCTTTGAGACCAAGAGGAAATTAGAAATTGGGAATCGAAATCAGCATTTGTAAAAACCTCAGGATGTTTTATTCTAAGCAGACTAATGTATAATGTAAAATTATATATTATATAAGTCATTTAAGTTCTGCTTTTTTTGTTTCGTCTTATGTGACATGGGGAATGTGTCTTAATGTGACCTGCACCCTGACCTGTGGCCTACAGCATTTTACTAGTGTTTTAATGTTGGCATATGAACAAGAGCTACAATCCCAAATATTAAATTGATTTATTGACACAGGGAAGTGAAATCTAACAGAGAAACATCCTTATGGTGGATGAGTGCAGCACATACACACACACACACACGCACACCAAACACGTTAAGATACAGCAGCAGCTCATCTTCAATTCTGGCGTCGCTGTGTGTGTGGAACCGTGTCAGCTGAGTCCAGTTTGCAGCTGAGGGTCAAGGTAAGACAGATTTACGAGCAGATGCCTGAACACCAGCTTGACTTGAGGACACTCGTCATGTCTCTGAATGAATGTGGACGTGTGACAGCTAACATGGTCTATTCTGCCAAAACACTGTGAAGCAGGTTCATGGAAGAAACAAACACTTTGCGGAACCCTTGTTTGGGAAAAGATAAGTTAAACACTTCAGAGAAGAAAGTTGACAAGTTGTGGAACATGTGGAACATCTGTGCATCTGTATCCTTGCTGCAGTGCAGATGCACAGAGAGCAGCAGCGTCACTGAAGGCTCACTGCACCATGTTGTCGTCCAGATGAGACAAAAACGAAATCATGTGAGACGTTGTTTGACATAAACCAGACTCTCAGTTTGTTGTCGTTGTGTTGATACAACTAAAGGACGCACGCCACACTGAGCCACACCACCCGCCCCTCTCTCTCTCTCTCTCCCTCTCACTCACTCTTTAACATTAAATTTTTGCATTTACAGTAACTCCCTTGCACGACTTCACTGCATCCCAGGCCTCGAGGCAGCATGGCCGCATGATGTGGCATCAAACACGCCACCTTGTAAAATCGTATTTGAGAAACAGCTGAGTTGACATCTGGGTAAATGCCACAGTTTGAGCCACCCAGCATGCACCAGCACCTCTATAAACACCAGCTCTGTTCCATGAATCCAGGCAGGCGCTTGCAAAGCATTTTTGCTTCCGCAAATTTGGTTATGTTTTCATCCCTGTCCGTTTGCTTGTTGGTGGTTTGTGTGTTTGTTAGCGGGATAATGCAAAAACTGCTGGTTTGATTGCCACGCAACTTGGTGGAAGGATGATGTGTGGATCCAAATCATGGGTCAGATTTTTGTCCTTGATTCCTCAGAGAATAAGTCATTCATCTTGATGAAAAAAAAATATCTGGCATGTTTAGGAGGTTGATATTTATGTGCAATTTGGTCCCTCTAGTCCTGGGATATCATTTCAAATTCCATCCAAGTGATCAGTGCCCAGTTCGTTACCTTCTGTGGTGCATTGATGACGCCGATGTTGTATCCGAACTCCAGAGATCCCAGAACGGCAGTGAAGACTGAGAGCGCAAGGGTTCCAGTCACCGTCTGCACGAGAAACACACACATATTTAAACAAAATACCTAAACTATAACAGACTGAGTGAGTACTGCTGAGAGTTGTTATTGTAAAAATAACAGGGAGGTTAAATACACACACATGCACATAGCCCCACTCCACCAGCATCAACTATATATAACTATGATCCTGATGAGAGACAATCTCTTTAGCGCTGCTCAAGACCTCACAGGCCTCTTTACTGAACATTAGCTTCCCTCCACTTTCCCATCAGGCCACATGGCATCTGTGACAGATGAGACGACCTTGGGGAGATGAGGACTTCCCCTCATGAAAAGTGTGTTTGAATACTCTCCAAGAGTTTTTCATCTCATAACGGGCAGATTAGTTTACACGGAGGATAGCTGCTGTGATTTTATCAACTTCTGGAGGACGTATGAAGCCAGCTGGACATGACAACAATGCATATCCATCATAGTCGTAATATCGCTTCCTGTAAAGTTGATATTTTAGTAACTTGAGTCAACAACAACAGTATGGTGTGATTTAAAGCAAAGTCTGGGTCTTGGTTTGGGCGGAATAATGTTTTTTAATGGAGGAAAAAGCAGTTTATACACTTGGCTAGTTATTCAGTAAAATTAAATAATAAATTCTTCGATCAGTCTGTTTACCATTCATTTCCATTCCGTTCAATGGATCATGAAGGTGTAGCATTCGTCATAACTTTTGTCTTGACCTTGCTGTGTTGAGTCTGCAGATAAGTGCTCTTAAGCGCCCACGAACCAAAACAAAGGGGTGTGTGTTTGCTCATGTGCATGTGTCCTTGCAGAAAAGGCAACGCGATGAGAAGCAGCCATGTTCTATTACACTGTGTTTCGTCACAGCTGAATGTGCAGTCACTTATTTACTTTTCGGGTATAAATATGCACCTGTACTTTTCAAGCTTTGACTTCCTGCGATTTCCACACAAATTAAAAGCTGCCACTGATGATCCAGTACTAAGATATAATGATTTCTTTATTCTATATTAAAACACTTCTGAGCATCAATCTGCTCTCATACGGACTGTTTCAATGCCATCACAGATCCAATTCCTGTTGACTTATGCATAAGGAGATTGAACTGTCCATTGGAGGAATGTAACATTAAAACATTTTCATCCACCTGACCTAAATGGTTTTCTTAAAGAGAGCTGGAGGGAGCACACAACACAGGCATTGTTGATGAGGGTGGTAAAACGGAACAGGCCAAACCTCTGTGGCCTTACAAACCCACAACACTGAGCTCTGGCCTGTAAACTGAGATATTTGCCTCGTCAAGGTCAAGCTCAGAACTAAATAAGGGACAAAGCCACTTTAAACCTGAGCTGATGTTAGTTTTTCTCCCTTTCATCACTGACTAAACCACAAGTTTCTGTCAGAACCAAAATATATAATAGATTATTATCATTACTCTCAATTCTTTAGGATATTTTGACACGAATACTGGCCATTGATTTCCATATTTTCAACGCTTATCTTACATGAAGCATGGAGAAATAAGAACAACCGTGTCAACCAACTGTATTTTACATCATTTCTAAATAATTGTATTATTTTTAGTTTAGATTTAGCTAAAAAATTGTTTTTGCATTGCTCGATGCAAAATGCAGTTTGTCATGGCACGGCATGCAACTCCACTTACAGTTTTTGTGTAGGACAGCGAAAACCCCGTGCGTAAAACCTCTCCAAACTAAAATTACGCACGGATTAAGACGGATTTTAGCACAGCAACACGATTAATCACGTCACCTCTGTGACAAGGAGAGAAGCCACCACAAATACTGTTAATGGAAAATATTACCTCCCCTCCGAGTTGCTGAAACCCGGCCGGCATGACTTTGGCAGCTCCAGACACCCAGTGGCAGTCGGTGACAGATGCGTCTAGGGCCAAATGGAGACACGTGAAACTCCCCTCAAAAGGACAACAAGCTGCAACTTGACCCTTGAGCCCCTTTTGCGCCGAAAACCAATGGAAACTTAAATCCAAAAGGGGAAGATCACGGTGATCGACCCAGTACGTCCTGTCGTGCAGAGTGTCCTCCCTACTTTGAGGTTTGTGTTGCGTCCGTGCTGCTGAGAGAGACGAACACCCGCACACCCGCGTGCACACCTCTCCAAAAGGGAGGGGAGGGGGCGAGTGGAGAGGAAGGATTGAGGCTGTTGGATCTTGAGGTCCGGGGACGGAACGGAGGACGCGCTCCTGACCTTAACGACCATTGGCTGAAGATGAGAGGGGAGCGAGCATGTGCACAGGAAGAAGCTCCTGGAGGAGACTGATGTGATCTTACAGACAAAAGGGGGGGGGGGGGGGGTCTGGCTTTGATTGTGAAGTGTCAGGGTTGTGATTACATTATAAGATTCCTGCTTGATTGAGCAATCCTTTATCCATAGCTAGAGGTTTGCTCAGGGCCAAATTTGGTCCCAGAGCCCAGTTTTCTGAGCCATGTTACATCATGTTGATGCTCCATTAGAATTATAAACTCCACATCCTTCCACCAAGTTTCATGACAATCCGGCCGGTCGTCTTTGTGTAGAATAGAGACAAAAAAACGCCAGTGAAAACATAACCTCCAGGTAATTATTAAAGGTAAAATATGGAGGCTGCATGGCTGCACAGGGGCCGGACCTCAGGCGAACCCATGTCAGTCAGACATGAATCCAGCTATGACTCAACATTTCTCATGCAGCAAAGAGGGGCTCGTCTTTGACGCCCCTGGTTGCCATTGTCTGCCTTGCCAACAACCATAAATCCCTTTCTATTTCAGATCACATGCCAAAGAGGTCAATCACCACACGCTCACTCTGTTCCACTAACTCTCCCACTCCTCGCTCTTGCACACAACAAAGCCCAGGCCCCCTTTCAGTGGGCGACAGGTGGGACCCTATATTTGGGCTCAGCCACCTGAGTTAGCAGAGTAGGTGTGATTTGTGGATGAAAGTGACGAGTGTGTTGGAGAATCTGCCAAAGAGCTCAATGGAAAAATATCTGCTGTTCGTTTCTCAGTAGAAGACACAAGCCCAGCCTTCACAGACACACCCCCCTCCCTGCCTTCTCCCTCTGCTGCCTTCATACGCACATTGAGAGCTAGTGGGGGGGAACTTGACACCCCTCTTGCAAAGCCAGGGGCCCCACACACACAACTGTGTGAGCGCGTGTGTGACTCTGACTAAAAGTAGAGAAACTTTAAACCATCAGAACACTGGTCGTAGTGTCCCAACCAGCATAGTTCCATGGTCCATACCAGGGACACACAGAGGTAATATTACATTTCCACAAAGTATCACATGAATTCATAGAGAGGGAGCCAAGAATTATACAAGTACAGACTTGGAGAAGGTACAAATAACATCACACCCACAAGCTTGTCAAATATTTTAAAGTGTTCAGCAAAATGTGTGTTGTCCCCAAACTGCATGTTTTAGTGTTATCTGAAACACACACACACACACACACACAACGTGACTGCCCTTTATTACTCACCCAAGTGATGAAGCAAAGGCGCCTGTGTAAATACTGTCCCTCCTTGTCATGACCTATGTGTGTGTGTGTTTGTGTGTATATATATATATGTGTGTGTGTATGTGTGTGTGTGTGTGGTCGGTGAGGTTAACCGGTTTAAAATCATGCCACAGTAAATTGAGTGGCGTGACGGACGGCAGGTGCTGCGCTGTAACGGTCAGTTTCAGCGTGTGACAGGCTGCGACACTTCACTGGGTCATTGGTTTACTGTGAGAAAAATCACAAATTCATGAGTTCAAAAATATTGTTAACAAACACAAGGTTTTTATGGAATCCTCCACAAACACACACATGTATGTCCAGCCTCTTCTCATGTGACTTGCCATGTGTTGTGACATGCACAAAGGAAATTATTCAGTTAAATTTGGCATCAAATTTACTGAATCATATCCACCAGCACTTGAAAAAATTCTAATTCATGCTGCATGTGATCTTTTCCCTTTGTGGTTCTGAGCCTGTTCTGATGGACCTCACTCATTATTGTGTCTATGTGCAGTGCCACTCAGGATCAGGTTCACAGAAGACTCGCTGGCACCATCAGCACATTCATTCAAAGGTCAAACCGCCGCCGAGACCCAAAGTGGCACCAATAACTGCCAAGCACCCCGAGAGATGGACGAGGACCAACATTCGGTGCGTGGTCGTTGGATGTGACTCCAGGTGCCAGTTCAGGACAAGCAACCAGCAGCATGGTACGACAGGAGTCATCTGAGCGAGGCCCTGCTGGGGCTCTCTCTGCAGCTCTGTTCCCCCAGCGGCACAGACGTATATCTTATCAGCAAAGGGGCGTTTGAAGGGTGAGGGTTATGACATCATCCAGCCTGTTATAAAATCATGGCACAGTGAAATCAGATTTAAACTCCATCTGTAAACAGGCTGGACTGTATTTAAATAGCATTTGTTTTGGTCTTTTCAAGTCACATTCATATATCCTGCACGTCTATATCACACATTCACAGAAAAGCCATCAGGGGCAATTTAGGGCTAAGTCTTGCCCTCATAAACTTTTCCATGTAGACTGGAGGAGCAAGGGATCGAAACACCGACGTTCAGGTTAGTGGACGACCCGTTCCACCTGCTTAGACACAGCCACCAAGCATCCCTGACAGTCCTGAAGCGAGACACTGACATTGGCCACTCAAGGGACCAAGCTTAAAAAAAGGAAAAAACAGTGCACAATATCATGAAACAACAATCATTGTACTATCATAAAGCTAAGACATGCTGTAGTGATAAGTATTTTACATGGCTTTTATATTTCTGTAGTTTTTTCCTTTGAGTGCACAGAAATAAGCACAATCACTGTTTCTAAGAGTCTGACTCTTTCATTAAAGAGAAAATTGGCCTCATAAACCTCAGTGAGTTCATGTAAGTTCATGATGCAATATTGTACCATTCGTTTTCTTTCTGTAATCTTATGTTGCCTTCAAGTGTAATAGTATAAAGTAAATTACATATTGTAGTTATTTGTCAAAAATAATTTCCTATTGTTATATTATATTGATTAGATACTATAATAAGAATAGCTGATATGCTTCTGACAAATGTATGATACAATAATAAAAACAAATCAACCATCTACACATTAAGCAGCATTTAACAAACTCGATTTATGAGAGTTTCTAATGAGTCATTTAAGCACATACAGATACTGATTAGGAAAAATGTATGTGTATCATGCTTTTAAATCTTGTCTAAAAATACTTTTTGAAAACTTTTAGAAATGCTTGCCTTTATAAATACTGCTTTCAAGTATTTTTTATTTTTATTTAGTCACTTTTACTGATGTATCTGTACGTGGCAATTGTCCTTTTGGACGACTGCCTTATCTGGTTTTTAATTTCTTGGGTTGCACTTTGTAACAGTGTTAAGTTTCAAGTTTATCTATGTCATTCCTGCCATATCTGTAAAACATACAGTGGAAAGAAAGTGCGTCTCTCTGGACCTGTGTGCACAAACAATACAACAAGTGCAATAATCATAAAGTGTAACCAAGTGATAATTGAAAATAATAAAACAAACATAATATTTAAGTTGTTGAGATTCTCAATTATCTTCATTCATGTCATCAATGAAACATGAGAGTTCTTATATTTCCGACAGTTTGAAAGCAGCAGTGTGTGTTTGGCGGTGTTGCGTTTGAGTCCATCAGGAGAGCAGGCCGCTCTGTGATTGGACGCTGATAAAGACCCGTCCCTCTTCTTCTTCGTGGGAATCCCCGACGACAGCGTGCTGCGGACGAAGCTCACAATATTTTGTTTTCTCCAGCTCGACTCCCACCCGCGACTCGTTCCCCCTCGGACGGCAGCAGGGGGGAAGCTCTAAGTAACCGCGTGGTCCCGGTTCTTCCTCCTCTCCTCCGGTGCAGCGGACACCGGAGAGCCGCCGGTAAAACACCGTGTGTCCGGGGGAAGAAAAGTTTCGGTCCAGGAACGTAATGCTAACGTAATTAGCCAGGGGGAAGCTAGCTAGCTTAAAAACAGTCGCTAGCTAACACAAAAGAGTCGGTGCGCCGCTTACTCGACGGTCGTTAGCATGTTCGCTTGTTTCTCCTCATCGTGAAGTTTAACTATTTGCCGCGTGTTGGTGTAAAGTGCCGACGAGGATCAGTGGAGCCTGGTTCATTCAGTGTGTGAGGCCCATTGCTCGACAGAAAATGGACGACAGCTAGCGTTAGCGTGTTTTTTTTTTCTTTTCGCGTGCATTGTTTTTAGCGCTGCTAGCTTTCCTTTCTAAACTTTGTATTCCCCGATACATGTGTGTGTAATGTAAGTTTTAATAAGTGTTTAAACTGGTTAAAGTTAGCTAGTTGCCCAGAAAGCAAAGGCCTACTTCCTTTTTGACTTTGATTTCCTGTGCGGCAGATATGAAGGTCTTAGCAGGTCTGAGTTAATGCGTGTGGCTAAATTTATTAACACATAAACATTACACTTGTTAATCTTCATTTTCTTTTTGTTGATTTTCCCACTTTGTTCTTAAATTAAAGTCATTTTCTCTTTGCCTTTTGGATATTATGATGGTTATTCTTCACAGTTTCCAGTGATTTTCATGTACTTGACAATTAATTGATGTAACAGAGAAACTAACATTAATCGACAGCTAATTGTGCTTGATGTCATATGCAACCCGATTACTGGAAATCAGTTAAATTGGGAATTGGATTGAGGTTGAAGTACAGCTTTACTGTTCTAACACAACTTCTTACTTCCTCATTGTCACTGTAGCACTCCTGCATCTCTGCCTCTCCGTCATTTCCTCTCTGCTGGTGAAGACAGGAACTAAAAAAATGGAAGAGCAAGGTTTGGAAAATGAGGAGTTGACCCCGAGCCTTCCCCTGAGCCAGATATCCTTCCCAGATCTGTGGGCGAATGTGTAAGTCATGTTTTGGTTAGATGTACTGTTGTAGATATACAAAAATGTAAGTTCACTTCAGAAAAGTTAATTAGTTTGTTTTTGCAGAGTGATGCCGTCCATCTCCAGCATCCCAGGGCCAGTGGATGACATGGACATGTTGGTAAGCATTCATACGCATGCCTCTGTTTGGTAAAATTAAGAAGGAGCTTTATGTTCTGTAAAAATATTCATATGATTGTCACTTAAAGGGACAGTTTACCGAAACCTAAAATGCCTCCATACTGCTCCTGTGGTGTTATGCAAGTGTCTGTAAACCCTGACATTCATATTCGACTCAATGGCCTCATTTACACCATGTTTTTAACCTGAATGTCCGCTTCCTGAATTAGCAATGCTACCGCATACCCTTGGGCAAATTGTGTGTGCATGCGAGGGGTGGACATTTATTAATGGGTGAATTACATTTTTTTCGTTGAACTGTCCTCTAAATCTTACCTTGTTTGTTAATGTAGACCGACTGACCCATGCTCATATTTTTGTCCTTTTGCAGCTCATGCAAGATGAGTTAGATTTGAACTGCCTGTTTGAACTGCCTCCAGAGACGGTAACTAAAGATGGCGTTATTCCCCCAGCCTCCACCGTCCCGGTCACGACCGACTACCCTGGGGAATATGGCTTCCAGCTTCGCTTCCAGAAGTCTGGCACAGCGAAATCTGTCACCTCCACTGTAAGAAATCACTTGGCTAGAAATGTTGTCTTATTAAACTTGCTGCACGTTATTTCAAAGGATAAACATACCAGAATAGTTTGACTATTATCTTTATCACCAAGAACATTCACACTTTCTGCTAATAGTGTGAGATAATTATTCAGAATCTAAATGCTTGATCCTAAAAGTTTACATCAACAGCACTTGCAGCAGATTATCGTGCAACCAAACTTGGTGAGGAGCTCAGTCGGCAGTTTGAGCTCCGTATCTAAGACAAAGGGAATTTCAAAAGCGGCTCAGTGTTAAGGTTCCATTCAGTTTGAACCAAGTTTCTGTCATTCATAGTTTAATGATTACTAACTCTTAACTGTGCTCCTGTCGAGTATTTTGTTAATAAACTAAATTACATTCATCTTATCGTCTAAAACTAGTATAGTTTTTTAATTTCAAGCATTTTGAATCGAAACGTTTTATAAAACACTTTCACTGTTCTCTGAAGTTATATTCTTTTTAAAGTTACTCAAAATGTTTTACAGGTTGAAAATCTTTTAGACAAACATTAGTTTTAAAAATCTCATCTTACCACAGCGCTGCGTTGAAAATCCATTCTTTGGTATCTCTCGTGGTAGCATTCATGTGGAATCTCATTGTGGTGATTCGCTAAATTTTAAGGTCCAGAATCAGTCACTGCGTTTGAAGAGCCAATGGCGTTAATGTCTCTATCGTGACTGATGCAACAGCCCGCTATGGTTGGTCAGTTTAGTTGAGGGTTAGGGTGGTCTGTCCTGAAACTCCCACCCCCTTGACGTGCTCTGGTCTGTGGGTGAGGTGCAGTCTGGTTGTAAAGTATAGCTCTGACATGACGGGACATGTTCCTGGACTGTCTTCCTCCAGCACTGAAATGGTTAAAAACAGAATGACGCAAGGTAAAAAATTGCATTTTGTGTTTGATAGATCTGGCCTCACCGATCTGGAGAAATCATCGTAGTTTTTTTCTTTAAAGTACTTTACCTACTTTTTTTGAGTCTTGAGTCATTTCGAGCAGTCTGCTTGTATTTTCTGAAACAGGTTTCAGACCGGGACCTCGTTTTTGAGTCGCCACATTCTGCTCTTCTTTCTCCACAAGTGGAAAGACAATAAGGTGTATGGCTTTCTCGCCGTGTTTCTCTCAGTTTTCGGAGCTTCTCAACAAGCTGTATTGCCAGCTGGCTAAAACCAGCCCTGTGGAGGTGTTGGTGAGCAAGGAGCCTCCTCAGGGTGCTTTCCTCAGAGCCACAGCGGTCTACAAGAAGACGGAGCATGTGGCTGATGTTGTCCGTAGATGCCCCCATCACCAGAATGAGGACAGTAAGTAAAATGTTCCTTGTATGTGTGGTGGAAGAGAATGTGTCTTTGCTAGAAGAATCTGATTAATCTGAGGTGAAGTTTCTTTCTGATTTGGTTTTGCATCTGTGTTTTGTGTTCAGCTGCAGAGCATCGCAGCCATCTGATCAGACTGGGGGGCAGCCAGAGGGCTCAGTATTTCGAAGATCTACACACAAAGAGGCAGAGTGTGACCGTCCCATACGAACCCCCTCAGGTATGGCTTCCTCACTCAGGGGAACATGTCCACTCTACACGATCCTTGTCTTTCTCTAACTGTATGAACCTCAACAAGCTGTGAATATATGTTTTTTTTTTTTTTCTTCAGCTGGGCTCAGAGATGACGACCATCCTGCTGAGCTTTATGTGCAACAGCTCATGCATGGGCGGCATGAACCGCAGACAGATCCTCACCATCCTGACCCTCGAGACTCCTGAGTAAGTCTTGTTTTGTTTTATTCTTTATTTTCAGATAGTAGTATATATTACAAGACATGTGTAATTTCCTCTGCCATCTACAGATTTTTTTAAATGTTACGAGCTTTGTACTGTTTTGGGAGAGGAAAAGTTTCCACACAAAAGTTATGGACACATTTTGAGGAACATTGGAAAGAGAAAAAAGTCTTGTCTTTAATGAGATGTGTTGAGGGTGGGGGAGTGCTCCTGAAACTGAAACATAGAAGTGGCATGGGGGGGGGATGGGCAAATGGCGTGAGTAGATATTGGTTGATGTTTAAACCGTCTCGTCTTACATCTTACGTATTTGATTTGTTTATGCAGCTTAGGAAACCCTTTCTTTCTTTTTTGACCCTCTCATCCGACTGTTCGGTTTCTTTCCAGGGGACTGGTGTTGGGTCGGAGATGCTTCGAGGTGCGTGTCTGTGCATGTCCAGGAAGGGACCGTAAAACCGACGAGGAAAGCAGCACCAAGACACAAAGCGGCCCCAAACAGACCAAGAAGCGTAGTATGTTCGTGTTGCATTACATTGGACTTCAGTTTCCATTCGTTCTTTCTGGTTCCTTTCTAACTTCGCTTTTATTTTAGAGACTAACCCAGTTCCCCACACCACTACGATGAAGAAATCAAAGTCTGCCTCCAGCGCAGAGGAAGAGGACAAGGAGGTCTTTCATCTTCCTGTGAGTAATGATGCAGTGTGGCACAAAGCAGGATTTCTTTACAGAATCTTCTGTGATATGAATCATTTCCCTTTCATTAATGAATTCATTTTTATTGCAGATTGTCGGTCGGGGCCGCTACGAAATGTTTAAAAAAATCAACGAGGGTTTGGAGCTTCTGGATAGAGAGAAGTAAGAAATTGCATCAAAAAACAAAACTTTGCAATCAATTCCAAATGTCTGTTAAAATAATTAATTTTTTCAGTTTTCTAGCTGAACTATTACAAATGTGTCACATCTTCTTGTTTTTTTTCCCCCTCTGCACCAGAACCAAGAACAAAGTCTCAGTGAAACAAGAGCTCCCTGTTCCCTCCACTGGAAAGAGACTCCTGCAGAGAGGAGAGCAGAGCGACAGTGACTGAGAAGCTCGTTGCCTTGATCATGACGACAAACGCCATCTCTTAATCCTTCACATCGTCAGGTTTTATATCTGGTTATTTACTCGTCATCTGATACCTAAAATCACCTCCTGCCGCCCTATGCCAGAAAACTTGAGCTGATTACTGTGTTAGCGCTGTACAGTGTTAAGAACATTTACTTATGAATAAAAGTTGAATTCATTATGAAGAGGAGAGCAGTTGACTCTGTAAACAGACCCTGTCTCACTGCTCTCACTGTAGAGGTCCAGTGAAATGGATTTTGAGGAAACGGGACATTGGGGTGGGACCTAAAATGGTGGGTGCCTGGATTCAGTCAGTGTTAATTTTTGGGGTGGGATTTTTATTTCAGTTTTAATGACTCCGTTTTTAAAATGTGTCATTCCTGTTGGCTTTTATAATGCATTCATTTTAATCAGATTTTAATTGGTAAAAAAAAAGAAACCCAAAGAGATCCTTTTTTTTTTTTTTCGTGTTTCATCAAATATTAATTATGATCAAGTGCGTTTCAAACCTGAAAATCCAAACAAGGTTCATGTCTTTGTTACTTTGTTTACATTTGATGTTTGGTTTCTCAAATTGAAATTTAGGGAGCACGTTTGCATTACATACTTGTCTCCTGGACCGTGTCTACTTGACATGGATGGGTTTGTAGAAGGGCATGTCTCTCGATGTCAGTATGTTGTGAATGCAGTTTTTGTTTTTGTTAAGTTTTTGGAAAAGCAGTAAAAAAAAAATAAAAATAAGTATTTACGTTTGAATGGGGGAAATGAATTAACTGGTTCACTTAGTTAAATTTGTTGCCACTTTTGATATTACAACCAGCAAAATGCTTGTCAAGCAATCCTGCAAACCACTTCTGCTTAATTTTCTTCTTCTGTTGTTCTGTAGTCAACGACCTGGACCAAACAACACGGGTATGTTCCGTGCATGCAAACAAAGACATTTAAAAAACAGACAGGAGCAAACTTAACGCTACATTAATGCACAGCTATGCCGTTTTTATTTTTATATCTGTTCAAATCAACACTGTTTGTCTGATGAGGGGCTGGCTGGATCACCCCCCCGAAAACCTGATCACAAGTTTTTAGTACCTGTGAGTTTTCATACAACAAAATTACACCTTGGAGAAAATGAGAGGATTTGCACACATGCAATTTTCTTTTGGATACTTGGACAACAATCACACTTAGGTACATTATGACATGTTTCTTTTCATGGGACCTTTAAAATAAAAATAAAAATTCAGGATATTTGTTACTTGTTTGCTTCCATCCACAAGTTTAATCAGCACTTGAGTTCAACCAATCACTGTCTTTTAATAAAACCACTCTAATTTTACACTGCCATGAAATATACGTAAGGCATTTCCTTTTTTTAATTGTATCTGTTTCTTTTATAGATTATTTTGGGAGCGTAGTTTTATATAAGAGGTTTATCTTTCTACTGTTTATTTTTCATGTTCTTTTTGTACTAATTTTCATTTTGTTAGTCAAAGCTTTAAGCCAAAAATAAATGCTTAACGTCACAAAGTTCTCCTGTATTTTTTTATTTGTACTGTTCTTTCTGTCACTGGTGTTTTTTGAATATTGGTGTTTTGCATTTCTGGAAGTTCAATTCAAAACCACTCGTGTTTCACAGCGTTATCTGAACAGAGCTGTGTGTTTTTTATTCAAATGTCTTGTTTGAAAACCTGTTGACCGTCTCTGTGGGGATCAGATGTCTGTCTGTTTATATGACCTCATATTGAGAGTTTATTTCCTTCCCTGTTCAGAGAGTCAGAGGATTCATCTGTTGCTTGGGTGAGTAGCTGGACGTCAACTCTTCCAGTTTCAAATTAATTTATAAGGTTTATGGACTGCTTTGAATTATATGTGGTTCCTACTGTTTGTATGTTACAGTACTGACGTTTTCCAGAATCCTCTGTAGGACAACATGACAAAGTTTTCTCTCCAGGATAAAATGTGTATTTTAATATCTGGGGGTGAGTGTTGTATTAATGTCTTTTCTCATTACACTCTGTAGGCTCAGTGTTAAGTGCTGAAAATGATTGTCTGTTTATATGCTTTATATTCATACGTCCATTGAAAATTATGAAAAATTCATTTTGCACTTGTTTGGATGCCAAGGTTATGTATTCAAATGGGATTTTGTCCATCAGTGTAAAATCTATATATTTTTTCAGCCACGTGAATCTGAGACATCCTTGGTTTTGCGAAGCCAGTGGTAAATGTAATGATTTATCTGAAGTTACCAATAAATCAACTTATCATATTTATAGTGGGTTGATTTTCTGCCCATCTATTTGACACAGCACCAGAAGAGATTCAGAGTTGAGTGCTAAGCAGTAATTGCAAAACACTTTGACAGACCAGAAGCAACTGTTAATTAAATGAAACTTGTTATAGTGAGTTCATCCTCGAGACCTTTGTCTCAAAATCAAGACAGAGTAATATTCATAAGGATCTTGGCAGCCTGGTTTTGTATCATGTTTTTGTCATTTAAACCATATCATTTGAATGAATAGAGAATATTCTGACCTGTTTACATATTGTGCAGAAATGTGTTGCAGCTATAGATACTATATCAAGAATATATAACTAGGTTCTGCTTGTGTGTTAATTGTAGAAATGTGTTCAGATGTTAATGCATTGTAGAAAACATGATTTGCTGATTATGGAACTCGAGAACATGAACAGATTAAACTTTGTTGTGCGTGTTTGGAGTCTTGACTTCATCTCCACTGTTTGTACGCTTCTGCGCAGCACTGATGTTGATGATGTGCAGCGAGGCCCAGCAGGAGTTCTTCCCCCAGCTCAGAAATCTGACCTGGGACGAGGCCCGGAATCACTGCCAGGTACAGAATGAACCTCAGCTTCAGGGAAGAGGCTGAAACGTGAGGTCCGAGTGTGAAAATACTGGAAACTCAAATTAATGAGCCATCCTGAAGCTGACGAGACGTTTCAATTTGAGGAGTCAGGTCCAGGAATCATTAATGTCCAATACTTTGTGCCACTGTATAAGGGACTTCTTACCTTTTGGCTGAGATAAAGGAAATTAGGGGTTGCCCACTCTTCGGGATTGATCCACGAATGTCTGTCTGTGAGCAAATTGAGCATTTGATTGAACCTTGATAACATGCTGGATCACACAGATATCCATAGAAACCAGGAGACTGCAGTTGTAGGAAAAGATATCAACTCTAGAACCTTGAAACGTCCGAGGGATATTCACCATCTTGTCCTATTTTTGAAATAAGCTCAGTTCTGTAAAGTAGAAATTAAATATTTTCATGTCTCATCAGGTCTGTTTCAAAGAGCTGGTGACGCCGACCCCCGGCAACATCCAGATCATTGCCAAGAACCTAACCTCTGACTCCTGGATCGGCCTCCGCAAGTATTTACATCCCTCCAGTCTGCCGTGGAGCCGCTGGGCCAACGGGGACCCCCTCACCTTCCAGAACTGGTACCCTGGTTGGCCTGTGTTGAAATCCCACTTCCCACAAACGAACTGCTCCTGCTCGGAGGGGCAGACCCCAGAACTCTTTGAATCCACCACCGAGAGCATAACAAACTTCAGTGACCTGACAACCCTCGAGTATATGAGCTCATCGATGATGTTTCCCAACTTTACAGAGACTGAAGAAGACTCGTGTGTGGTCATGCTCAGATTTGGGCCTTGGGTTGAAAAGAGCTGCTCCGAGCTTCTGCCTTTTATTTGTTATGATGGTAAGACTCATTTAAAAGCTCCCCACATAAATACTACACTACAACACATGAGTATGTTGTGATAAACAGTACTTTACTATCTCTAAAGAACACAACTTATTGGATTTATCATCATCTCATTATTCTTGACATGTATATTTCTTGAATTTTTAAAGGTAATTCCTCCAGTTTCATACGGCATACTACTACTATCTTTTTTTCTGTACAAGTACATTGATTTTTTAAAATTTTAAATTAATGTATCCCTCTATGATTTTCTAGATCGTCTCTCTGGCCGAGCCAACGTGACTGACGTGACAACCAGCTCCGCCACTCTCACTTGGCTGCCTGTGCCAGGTGGCATCAGCCATTACCGCGTGGAGGTCAGAGGTGACGTCCAACTGACAGAAATCCACAATCCGACTTCCGACCTGACCTCCAACCTTTCCAGCCTGACAGCGGGCACCCGCTACTCCATCCAGGTGTTCCCTGTTAAATGTGAGCGGGACCTGAACCCACAAGTTGCCACCTTCTACACCAGTGAGTCACATTTGACAGTGTCATTAAGATCCTCTGTACTTTATTTGATTTCTTTTCCATTTAAGGGAAAACAATATCTGAGATTTTGAGAATAAACTTGTAATATTATGAGTTAAGTCTTAGTTCTAGGCTACGTGTCATCTTACAGGGTTAATACTTTCAAAAAGTATCAGGTAAAGATTGTGCAAGAAACTGAGAAAGAATCACACAGACTTGGAGAAAATGTCTGTAAGTGGTAATCTGCCAGATATTCAATGGGATTGAGTAGATCTTTAAAAAAACAATGAGACTGATAAACCAGAGGGAGTGAAACTCTGGTTCTAATTTATCTTCTTTATTCTCATAATATTATGACATTATTTTCAAAACTGTTGTTTCTTCATATGAACCCAATTCTGCATCATCTCATCTCAAACCTCATCTTTTTTGCAGAACCTGACAAAGTCCAAAACCTCACTGTGGCCATGGTGACAGAAACATCAGTGTTTCTGAGCTGGAACAAACCGTCTGGACACGTGGATTTCTACCTCGTGGCGGTCCACGGTGCTAACTCTTCGACTGACACAGAGAGCTCAGAGGTCGGCGATTTGATCCCTGGAAGCAGTTACACGTTCACCGTCCTCTCAGGACTCCACAACTCCATGTTGAGTGAAGGATCTCACATCACGACATTTACAAGTGAGTTTATATCATAAAATATGAATACAAATAAATAATTAAAATAAATAAGTATAATACTGTTAAACCTGCATATATCACATAATGTTTTTAAACAGACCCTTTAGCTTTTTTATATTTTATCTGCTACAGAACGTAAACAGGAAATGCACTGTGTCTCTGAGACCAGTGAAAACACATCAAAACCTTGTTCAGGTTTTAAATGAGGAAGACTTTTATATTTGGTTGTTTCTTCCGCTTACAAAATGAAATTCAAATCAGTGAAGCCACATCTGACCTGAAGTTACGCCTGTGACGTTGTTGTATTTGTGGTAATGTTTGTTCCCTGTTGTCAGAGCCTCGTAAAGTGTCCAACCTGAGTGTGTCTGAAAACACCAACACCTCACTGCGGCTCAGCTGGAGGCCACCAGAGGGGAACAGCACAGCTTTCCGGGTGCAGGCCAGGAACGACCACAACAAGTAGGTGTTTGGAGATACATTATTTTGCAAATCAATGAGCAGTGATAATGTTGCACTTACTAAGAACACGGCAACATCGCTATAACAAAAATACACAATCACTTTTCTTGGTGGTAGTTGTAACTGTGCCTCCTCCTGACAGCGAACTGTTCGACGAGGTGGTGCAACGCGACTGGACTCAGACTCAGCAGGAGAAGAGAGTGACGAGGCTGCCGGAGGGCACCAAGATAACCCTGAGTGTGGCGGTGATCGCCAATGGCACCGTAGAGGGAGACAAAGTGACTATCGTCAACTACACTGGTAACCCTCTGCTTTATGGCTTCACTGTGATGAGCACAAACTCTGTCCTGAAAGTTCACTAATCTGACTCCTGCTTTAGCTCCTGGACCGATTTCACACCTGTACTTGGAGACGACGGATCGCTCCCTCACAGCCAACTGGACCGGGCCTGCTGGTAACTACTCGTCTTTTAACATCACGCTCAAGCTGGAGGGTCAGGATGTGGATGCGACAGCAGACGTGACCGAGCCTGTGAAGGAATTTGTCCAGCTGAAGACCGCGGCCAAGTACACAGTGATCGTCCGCAGTGTGAGTGGACATCTCCAGAGTCCGCCAGTGGAAAGCTCCAAATTCACCAGTGAGTCATTTGACCTTTCCCTCTGTTTGCATGGTTTGCATACCAAACAAATCAATAATATAATACAGCAATAAAGGGAAGATGTAACAGAGACAGACTCAATCAAAGGTAAATATATGAAAAGGCTGTTGCTGGAAAAATGTTGCTTGAACTACAAATCATTTCTTTCTCTCTTCCCATTTGTTCAGAACCGCTCCCTCCCACTAGTGCCACAGTCGTTTCAACCAGTAAGACCCAACTCACCTTCCAGTGGACGGGCCCTGACAACGCAGCGGCACCCAGGTACCTGGTGAACCTCAACTCCAGCTTCTGGGGCCACAGGCAATCGTTCTCACTGGACAATAAAACCATTCACACGTTTGAGAACCTGACCTCAGGGACCAAGTACCAGTTCCAAGTGCAAACCGCGACAGATGAAGTGCTGAGTGTCCCACTGATCATTTCAAGCTTCACAGGTGAGGAGTCATGAAGGCTTTAGTCTTACGTTCAACAAAGTGCATGCTTTACTTTACCAATCCATTTTCCTATTTTTGTTGGTTTTAACGTTGACATGCTTGATGGCAAACAGCTGACCATGCAAATTCAAAACCAGGAATGAGAGACTGAGTCTTTGGTCTGACTTCCTCTTTACACATCTGTTTGTTCTCCAGAGGCAGAGGAAAGACAAATCAGTCTGTCCATGTTGTGCTCCTCCTCACAACCTCTCCTCTGTGCTAAGGACGCCACAGAGGAAAGTGTGTTCAGTCAGGTATGTGGTTCATCAGCATGACCAAACAAATACGTGGGTTTAGAGAGAAACGTACAAGATAAAACAATGTTTTTGACTTTTGAGAAAGGGACCAAGAGTAAGTATTTGAAAAAAATTGTTTTTATGTCCATCAACCATTTATTTTTTTTAAATCAATGTATTTGTCCATTGCAGCTGGAGGCATATTATAAAAATCTACTGGGGGACAATGTTTTCTGGAAACTGGAGAAGCAAGAAAGTGAAAACACTATTTCTTAAATTTCAGTGATATTGCTCTTGATTGTGTTTTCTGCCATGAATTTTTCATCACAAATAAAATTAAGAACTATATATGTATATATAGTTTATGTAATGTGCACTGTACATCAGAATTTCAAGAATCAACAAACTGAGAATATAAATAAACCTTTAATGTTGTTCTGTGTGGACATTTCGCCTGCATGAAAAGATACTTGTCATTTTCTTTTTTACCTTATGCATTTTTATTTTTAGTGTATCACCTTTCTTTAATAATTAATCCTAAAATTCAATTAGCTTGAATTAACATTTTAAATGCATAAATAATAAGAAGAAAAGAAGAAGAAGAAAAGAATCAAAAGCCATGGGATCCTAAAAAGGTGGGAAATCTGCCACAGGAAAAAAATCAATTCTGTTTTTCCAAATAACAGATTTAAAGAGCAAGGAACGAACATTATTGTTTTTACTAACAGCAAATAAACTAGATGAAGTTTGATGATGGGAAGATAATGAATTAATCAGATCAGCAGCTAAACATACAAACATGTAGACGAGCATCTGATACTCACAGGAAACCAAAAACAGGCCTAGTGAATATATAACCCCACATATAACACCTCCAGCCTCCGAGAAGCTGCTGTTATAAATACTTGGTGCAGATGTTAGCTGGTGGTTCTCTACACACCCGGCCAACTTCCTCTGCTCAGGGGTTTTTAGGACTTAATACTTAAAATTTCTTGTACTCTATTGTGGAAGTGAGCTGTTATAATATGAGGAAGGGGCGTGGCGGTCACATTTACTGCAGCTACGCGGGTGAAGATGTTGTGATTGACGAGAGAACGAGCGGCGAAAAAAGACAGAACAGGGTCAAACGCCAGCATGGAGCCGGGAGCGAGACACAGTGGCCATGATGAGGAGGAGGAAGAAGAAACGTCTGCAGGTGAGTTAAAGATCTCTTTCCTCAGTTTGACAGTTCAAATGGGTATTGACTATTCTGTATTTTATTTTTCATAATCATCACTTTGGTAGTGAAGGAAATCTGTGCTTTTCAAAAGCCAGAAAACTACTGCACATACTGTTTCACAACTTTTTTTTTTAAAATTAATTAATTTATTTATTTTGCAGGATCCTGTCCAATCTGTCATCCGACAATTGGAGTGACTGTTGCCCTGGTAACACTTATCATCGTCACTACTGGACTCCTTTTGTCCGTGGTGTTATTGGGTGAGTGAGTAAAACAACCAGTTTAAAAATCAGTTTCATTTACTCGAGAAATATTCATTGCCGGTTTATTTCTTGTTTCTTAATAAATATAGATTTGAGACTTGTGAGCATAATCTCTAACATTTCCCATTTTCAAATCTGGTGTCCTGTCCCTTTGTCCCTTTGTCTGTGAGCGCCTCAAACACACCTCATGTTAAAATTCATTTGTCAGCCACGTGGAGAGCAGCACCGGAGGTTCATCGGACCCCCACTACTTCAGAAGAGGAGCTGGTGGAGCGACTGCAGCAGTGTCGGACAGAGCGTCATGATCTGGACCTGATGCTCCAGGCTATCGCTCAAGGTCATTCACGCCTTCCTCTTTGCCGTTTACTAGATTCAAGGATTATGCATTCACCAGTTTCTGATTGTATTTCTGAGATTTTAAAGACAAAGTGAAATTTAGTCTTGTGAAACCACGGCTGAAATTTGCAGTGTTGCACAATATCAACTAGGATCTTCTTTCCTGTTGCACAAAGACTCCAGATGCAGGCTGTGTCCTGGTGGTTGGCTTTGGTGGAGGCGTCACTGCTACTTCTTCTCCGTGGGACTTGAGGAAAATCGTCAGTGGAACGGGAGTGCTGAGTTTTGTCTGGGACACAGCAGCAGCCTGGCTGTGATCAAAACCACTGCAGAAATGGTAAACAGCACCTCAGTGGAAGCAAATAACTCAAGGAGCAAGCGTATTTTCAAAATCTTTCACAACTGAATCTTTAATTGTCTAATGTCAAGTCAGCCGGTTACACCAGGTTACATTTTGTTCATTCTCAGGACTTCATCCAAGGTGTGATAGGGAGGTTCCCTCGATTCCCCTTCCTGTGGGTGGGACTGACGGACGCCCAGCAGGAGGGTCGGTGGCTGTGGGGAGACGGGAAAGACGTCGAGCACTACATGCCGTGAGTCCAGATCCACTGGTGCACAGTCCTCAAGACAAATGTTCTTCTAATGCAGGATTAAATAATAGAAACACCTGAGACATTAAATTTAAATTTTGAAACTGTGGTAGACTTTAATTGTCATATGAACGCAAAAGGTGTTTACTTCGTCCAGTCTGGACTAATGTAAAAAAACATGACGGCCTCCGTAGAGAGGGTCCCCTCGATGTAAATATAAAGTATTTCAATATAAAGGGCTTTTTCTGGGGTAGAGAAAACTACAATTTAGATGAAATGAACTAATGAAAACATAATGGGAATTATTCTACATTAAATTTCTGCCAATAGTTCCCTTTCACCTAAATCTTACACACTGGTCCTTTAAGAAGACAAATAGGAGACTATTCTGCAGATCAGCTTTAATGGAAAGACAAATGTTCCAGTGTCTCCTGAATAAAAAAAATTCGCACAAATATGATTCTACATTTCCTGGTGACGCTCCTTTGTGGATGAACCTTCACCACTGTTCAAGTAGGTTAATCCTACTTTTCTACTCAGTCACAGCTCAAACTGTGCAGAAACAAAATAAGCCTAATTATGAATAGATGCAAAGATATATTTATTTATGAATCTATTTGTAAGACAGAAAAAAATCTGCACATCTATTGTACGGATCATATTGCATTGATTTATTATTTAGAAAAAGATCTTGTAGATAGTTTGGATTTGTGCCATTTGAATTATGTAGCTTCAATATTTAACATTTACTTTGAAATTACATAACTTGGATCATTAATTAAACAAAATGCCTAAAGAGTGAGAATAATCATTAAATTCAATATCTATTAAATATGGAATGTAAAATAAAAATGTGGTTTACATTCAAAATAGTCAAGCAGATAATGTCTCAAAACACATCATCAAATTTTTATTATTTATAATGATACAATACATTTATACTGTACATCCATATACATATATACATTATAGATTGACATGCTCACACATAAATCTAATCTCAAACTAAATAAACTTTATATGTAGTGTATATAATATATTTATTTGGATCTGAATACTGAATTCTCTCTCTCTCTCTCTCTCTCTCTCTCTCTCTCTCTCTCTCTCTCTCTCTCTGTGTCTGTCTGTCTGTCTGTCTGTCTGTCTGTCTGTCTGTCTCTCTCTCTCTCTCTCTGTGTGTGTGTGTGTGTGTGTAAGGTTGACAGTGGATTGGGACACTGATCACAGGGACTGTGCGGACCTGAGGGGAGGGGGGAGTCTCTTTGCCACAGACTGTGAAGCGCACGGGCCGTGGGTTTGTAAGCGAGAGTCCTGACAGGCTGCACATCCAGCACACACTTTATAGTTATTTGCTCATGACGTGCTGCAGACACTCTGACGCTTTTCACATTTTATGAAGAACATTTGGACAATATTAATATCATTCAACTTATTTTCTAATATTCTTGCATTAAAAGAGAAGGAAATGTGTCCAAAAAACTTTTTAAAAGAGCTTTATATTGTTATAAATATGTTTTACTAATTGAGATATGTTTCAATTACAAGTTAACTCTGTGAAATGTATATATAATAAGTAATAACTCTGCTTATGTGCAGAAAAGTGTATTTCTCTGCATATTATCGTAACTGTTAGAAGACATCTAAAAAAATGATTGTTCAAGATAAATGTTCTATATATATTCTTTTTTTAGCTTCTATGGTCAGCATTCAGATGCAGTACATCCTTTATTTTTATCCACAGTCAATTTTTACTCAAGTTTAATTCCCTTTAAAGGGAGAAATTGAGATTCATAGTTTAAGTTCTAAATATTTTGTTTTGAAAGTCTCATCATGTGAATTTTAAATGTAACTGGTGACTTTTAAACGTCACTTCCTCAAAGACAAATTTGATTCTTTCAAGTGTCTAATAAAAGTAATTAAGGTCTGTCTCTCTCATTTTGAGATTTCGTGTGGGGGCATGATTCTCATGAGTGTGCGACCATCCAGCGGGGCGAACAGAGGGTACAGCTTCTCTCTGAAGGTCCCTGTGAAGGTGTAGATGTGGGACTTTGTTTCTGCGTTGTAGAAGGAGATCTGGCCTTCTTCGTAGTCTAAGTAGATCCCCATACGTTTAGCCACGAGGCCGACCGGCAGCGGCGTCTCCGGCTTCGTGCAGGCGAAGAAGTCGTGTGTGCTGCGCCACAGGGCCCAGAAGCCCTGCTTGGGGTTCATCGGGAAGCGCCCCTGCCGCTTGGAGTTGGCGGTGGCCAGTCCCACGCGCCAGTAGCCCTTGTTGGCTATGTCCACCTCCCAGTAGTGGCGGCCGCTGCTGTAGCCCTCCCAACCCAGCACGCACGGCCAGCTGTCGAAGCGCTGGGGGTTGTCAGGGAGGTTGGATGGCGTAAGGCCCTCCTGCACCATTCGCTGGTCGTCTGACATCTGCAGCCACGGGTGGCTGGTCATGGGGTCAAGACTCACATCAGCTGTAGGGAACGGGAGATAAATCAGGTTATTTTACTGTAACCCCGATGTTTGCTGTTTTCCCAGTTGTCATGTGAGGTGAATCAAGGTCCAGGCTGATCTTACCTGACGCACTGCAGATCCAACTCCAAACTGAAAATAGAGAAACAGACATTATAGCAGCGCTGCAGTGGATAAACTATCTTTCTCATTTGATTGTTTTTTAATTTGAAATCCACTTCAGGCTTTTCAAAATGAGTCAAACTCAAAGAAATGCAACAGGCAATTTTAAAAATACACACCTGAGTTGGGGATATATCTTGGAATTCCTGCTTTCCAGGTCTTTTGCTTTGCCAGTAGCCATACCTTTGGGATCATCCTCTAAAATGGGAAAAAAAGATGATAATAAATCCTTTATTTTTCCTTTGCCCCAGTGTCTTTGTGGCGATGGAATCTGCAACTATGAATCACATGTGGACCCTCAAAAAGACACTCCCTCCCCCAGCTGGCTATCGTCGGCTTTCAGTGGCAAACACGAGGCTCGTCGCATCATAACAAGAAGCTGGCTAACATTAAATTAAAGCCCCAAACGACTTCAACATGTAAAAACGAAATGATCACATCAAGTAATTAGTAAGAAATGAGAAAAATCTGTTATGTGCACGACACCATCATCCGCAAATGTGATGATATTTTATCTGCAAAGTCACTATCAGTTCTCGAAGGCCATCGATATCAGGGCAGCAGTAGATCAGGGTCATATAAACTGAATCACTTGGTTCAGTTATTGAGCTCGCGCACGCATTCAAGGAGCAGGGTTCAGTCAAATCACCCGTTACATAATATCATAACCTGCTCATATCTGCGCCGTGTGGCATTAAATGCAGCTTTATGAGAGGTTCATCTGCGAGTATGTTTTTCGTGGTGCCTGTGTTTGTGGACCTGGCTGCTCACCATGCTGTCTTCCTTGAGCAGAGACCAGGTGATGAACTCCAGCAGCGGCAGCAGCTTGACCAGCCGCTTCTTCTTCAGGCCCAAAAGACGCAACACTTTGCCCAGATCCTCGCTGTGCACGCCGCAACTCTGCAGCAAACACATCACGTTCCTTTTAGATGCAGGATTTGACACTGCACATGCAAATAACATTTGTTTTGCTGGCATTAAAGTGAAAGTCATAACTTCTTTGGACTTTGGTTTCACCTCAGTGGCCGTCTGCAGCTCCTTCGCCCACTCCATGATCCTCATTTGTGCTTCCTCATGTGGGTTCTTATCGTCTTTATTTTCCTGACACTCAGACGCCCAGGGGCTTTCCTTCAGGAGCTGAGGACACAAAAAAGGAGAAGTTGACATTTTTGCTACTTGGCCACACGCACAAACGCACATCCACCCACTGGTCTGTGTACCGACCTTGTCGACATGACGGAGTTCTTCCGCCCACTCCAGGATCAGTTTCCTGCTCTCCTCGAGACTTTGCTCGGTACGTGTGTCTGAACGTTTTCCCTCTTTGGTACTGGGGCCTTCCTCTGAGTCCCATCCGCCCTGATGAAAGTACAGAGTACAGACTGTCAGACAATATCTTAAACACACAGTGGTGTGCTACTTTGAAATTTAGAGGACTTAATGTTTTAAGACCAGAGCTGAAGACATTTCTGGAATCTGATTTGCATCTTAAATCAGTTTTAAATCTGGCACATGTGGGAAATTTTGCATTTACATATTTCAAAAGGCCTGTAGGTTAAAGTCAAATGGGCTCCAGTCCCGGTCCTGTGCTTCAGTGCAGCAAGGCAGAAAGTCATGTAGCCTGGTTGTAAAGGAGAAAAATCTTATCCTATCAGCATCCAGCCTCATGAACAGGAAGTAATCGCTGCCCATAGCCATTATGCAATCATAACTCCTGGTTGACGTGAACTCATTCTGCCCTTGCTCTTGGTGTGGGTCTTTAAGAGAAACTTGCAAACCTTATCTCCAGCTATGAACTTTAAACTGGGTGAAATAGTCAGATAAATAATCCTATGACTCCTTGTGTTGTCATATCTGAAACAAAAGGCTTTTGCCTGATTTGTTGTTTGACTCCTCTGCGGAGCTGACCCACATCTCCTTTCCTTCACTCAGCTCCTACCTTGCACACTTGGTCCACTTGCTCTTTCCAGTGTTGGATGAACAACACGCACTCCTGCAGGCTGCGCAGATCCTTCAGGCCGTTCTGACGAGGTTGTTGCTGCTTTTAAACGCAAAACGGGCAAAGTTTTAGATGAGAAGTTCAACAGAGTCATAAAGGTGATTTTTAATAAACCAAGAGTCTGTGGTGCACCTGTGAGTTTCGCGTGAGATCGTTGGGTTGGACAGGTCTGCTGGGGGCCGAGCTGTGGGCCTGGATGTCCTCCTGGGGCAGGTTCCAGCGCAAGGCACAGATGGAGCTGCTCTGGGTGGTGCTGCCATCCTCCAACTCTGCAGAAGGAGAAAACAGTTTGAGTGACGGATACGGTTGATCCACACAACTGATTCCCTGGAGAAAATGAAAGGAGTTTTAAGTTTTCTAACAAAGGAAGTAAATCAGTGGGACTGGGTAACAATATTTCCAAAAGCAATCAAGTCTGATTGTTGGTCTTGAAGGATGTCCAACATTTTACAACCCTGTTTAAAGCAGATGTTAAAGTAGCTATCAGGGTTGGATTTGATTTATGCTCTGTGATTTACGCTCTGCATTTTCATCACAGGCTGATCAAAAGTCATGAGGTTGCAGAAGGAGCAGATTTTTAAAAAGATACCCACTTTTGGTAGATTTCAGGATGCTCTTCATCTTTATGGTGGCGTTCTCATTCCTGTGAAGAAGAACTCACATGAGAAAAAGAAATACCATTTGGAAGAAGTATGAAGAAATCACCCGAAGAATAATTTTCTTGTCTAAAACGGTTTCAATTTTTCTTTTATCCTTTAGATGATGATTCCACAAGCAAAAGACTACAGTATAAAAAAACCTAAAAGGCCTGAAATGAGACTATCACTCAAATAAAAGTGTAAGTAACATCAGCAAAACACACTTTAAATATCAAAAGTAAAAGTACTCTTCATAAAAGGAAAATGTACGTTTATCCCATTAATTATTCAATAATATTTAATAATAATATTTTTTATTGATGTACGTTTTGAATACAATTTAACCTGGAGAAAAATATTATATTTCAAAAATGAAATTGTCTTGAAGAATACACAAATGATTGTGAAAAATATTCAAGTGTAAACATGAAATAGAAAATTGAGAAGCACAACATTGCTTTATGGTAATTCACAATATATGCTATATGTTTGTTCTATAATTAATTTCTTTGACTTTAAATATTTTTTTAAAACTCAACTTACTTATAAAACAAACAAATTATTTATAAATTAATTTACTTTTGACCACAACTCAATAAAAAACAATGTTTAAATCAGTGATATTTAAAAATATTTCTTTCGTTATGTTTAGAAAACCTGTATTTTCTTAAGGTTGGTGATTACATGCAAATAAATAAACTTAAAAGTAAAACAAATAAGTGCTAAATAAATATATACCTGCAATGCAACATGATATATTAAAACTGTATCAAACATAATACATTCAAATGAAATATTAAAACATGTTATGGATTCAGTCATATCACACAGACCTGCAACATAATCATATATAATCATGTTCATCCTACCTGTGTGAGGGAGTGGTGGTGCAGCTCTGCAGGTGGAGAAGACTGGACGGTCGCTGCTGCTGCTCCAGTCTATTTGTTCCTTCCTTCGTCTCCCTGATCTTTGGACTCTTTTATGGCCTCTGATTCAGGGCAACGTTCTGCAGGAGTGCTCTGAACCAAAACCCTCGCTGCTTCCCGGCAACTGCTGGCACGTCAGCCATGAGGGCAGAGAGGGACGAGTCTTTATAACAGTGATAAGTGTGCGGATATCACTGACTGTGACGCACTGATTCTGGAGCATGTGTCACTGAAACTATTACCAGGCTTAGCTGAAAATGCATTTATGTGCTGCTGAACATTTCTTAATCTCTGCCCTCACACAGCATTTGAGATATTGATATTTATTCTTGTTTACTGTCATCAGTCATTTCTTCTCTCCGACAGAAACTACCATCAAATATGTGGAGTTTGTTGTGTTGTCGACCGTGTAGGGAGGAACTACTGCGGATACAAGGACATAGTAACACTTTCATCATAATCCCATGTGTAAATTTGTCTTTTATTCCTTTACCCCCCCCCCCCCCCGTTTGCATGCCTGCTGTTACCCAATCACTTCCTGGTAACAATAAGGAAGAGACATCAAAGAGACGCACATTACATCTCTGTCCCTCCCCACATGCATCATCATCATCATCATCATCACTCTGCTGTTTCAACTTGCCGTCATCAGCCTAATAAGTCATTAATACATCTCACAGGACCTGGCAGGACCTGTGTGTGTATTATGTACTGTAATGAACTATGATTGTGACATTATCACGCTGGGCTGTTGGGTTCATATAATATCCCGAACACATATAAAAACCACGAGCGAAGGTTCGGCTGAAAGTGTCGTCACATCTGTGAGTGAACCTGAAAACCCTCAGAGTCATGTGTGTTGACAGGAAAACTCAAACCATTTCCTCAGCAAGTAGTTTCAGATTTATTTTTCAAAAGGCAAAACTGTGACACGAGAACAAATGTAAAAAAAGGAAATCTTTTACTTAAGGTACTGTGTTTTGTAACTTTTTGTTGTGTTAGCTGAAGAAGCTTGTTTGCTTTTACAAAAGTGGCATCACGTCTCAGATTCAACCAAAGTCCAGAACGATTTACGGCAAATTACAAATATGTACATTCAAATATTTGCATTTAAAAAGAAACAGGTTGTGTGAGATTCTGTCTGGTTTCAGATCGTCCTCTCGAGTGCAGGGTTTGTCCAACGCTCCTGTGAAATGTTTAGTTCCAGTTCTTAAAGAACTGCTTGAAGATGATGGTCTCCTTCCCCTGCGGCAGAATCTCCACCTGTAGCACAAAGCACATAACATTTCTCACCGTAAACATACAGAGGTGATGCTGAATGTACCGAGGGTGACGTTACAGACACAACTCCCTGAGGGCTTTATGTTTCAGTTAAAGAGCGATGAGCAGTACCTGTGTTTTCATCCTGGGGTACTTCATTTGCACGATGAAGTTATCTGCCATCTGCAGGGCCTCCCTCTTCTCCTCAGCGTTGGCTCCATTACCTGACACATGACAAAATGATGGAACTCAGACCCGACTCGCTGTTGAACCATCAAACATTTTTCACGACGCTCATTAAATTTTCATTTGACTGGACACTGAATAGCATGAGCATCTAACGACTATCGCTTTCCTCGGTTTGCATTTCAGGCAGCAGATGTTCTCCTGGGGGTCAAGCAGCGTTTTACTCACCTTTCCACACGAAGACCTTTCCGTTGGCACCGTTGTCCAGGATGAAGCAGTCTTCACGAACCAGCTGCTCCTTGGCAAACGGGCTCTTCTCCGACACTTTGGTCATCGTCATTGAACCAGTGGCGTCTGACACCTGTGGAGAGAACGTACACGGGTTTATGTTTTTGCTTAATGGAAAAATAATGGGGGCCCCTTCATGGAGCCAGACCAGGCTGGCAGGAGTCAAACAACACGAAGCCGCAGGGGGCAGGAACTTTGCTGACCCCCTGCATCGCAGTGTTGCTCTTGCATGGAAAATAACCTCTCTGGCACAGAAGGGCCAAGTTTAGATGGTTCGGACATCTTATCATGAGGTTTACCAGACATCCCCAATGGGGACGAGGCCTGCAGGGGTAGACCTTGAACTCTCTGGAGGGCCTAAATATCCCATCAGGCCTTGGGAACGCCTCAGGATCCTGGGGGTAGTTTCCTCCACGACCAGATTTCAGATAAGTGGATGGATGGCGAACAGATGTGAATAGCAATTTATATACAAATGCAGATGGAGTTACCTTGTAGAGCGAGGCAGAGTTAGAAGCGTCTGCTTTGCTGTCCTCTTCTGGCGTACTCTCTACCAGAGCGGGCATCTTTCCCAGGACCTGATCATCAACACAGGAAAACCTTAAAAACCTCTTATCTGTGTTTTGGGTTCATGTAACTTAATTTCTAGTATTTCTTGGTTGTAACTGTTGACATGGAAAGCATATAAACCATATGAATTCTTCACAATTCCGTATTTACCTTGAGCATCTCCTCAGGCTCCTCCCCTTCGTTGGAGTCCATGATTTTTGCTTTACCGTGTCTGTCCGTGTCACGGATCAGTGAGGCGATCTCGCGCACTTTCTGCTTCTCGAAGAGGTTGGCTTGCGATCCGATCCATGACACAATCGTCTGGAAAGCAGTGAGGCCGCATCAGATAAACAAATAACATTTAAATATTATTATATCCTGCATGTCCATCTTTATCTATGTGTCCTCACCTCTCCAAGGTCCAGGATGAAGCAGTCTCCCTTGTTGAAGCTGCTCCAGGACATCTCCACCTCCTTGGCACGGATGTTGCGTTTCCCCTTGATTTGGTACAACCTGTGCACCGTCCCCGAGCCCTGATGCCTCCTGAAGCCCGACTCCACACCACCCTCCTGACGAAGAACAGATTTAAAGTAGTAAAACGTCTGGTCGCTGCTAATCTTTTTTCTTTTTTTACATTTGAAGTTGTTCTTCCTGCTGTTAAATGTCACAGAGATTTCAGGATTAACATCATTGTTTGTTTTAACGTGATAAACTTGGCATCTTTCATAAATGAACTCTGGCACATCGCTTTATGTAGGGTGCAGTGAAATTATAAAAGACCTTATCTAACAATAACAGACGCCAGACGAAATAAATATGATAAAATGAAACACTGGCCCTCAATATAATAAATTACATTTGATTGGAGACATCTCTTCAGTTTCAGTTTCTTCACAGGTTCTTAAATTGAATTTGTTATAACTTTAACTTTTTGATGCATAATAAGTGCAGTCTTATTTTTTAGCCGGTTATGCTTCTGTAATTTCCAGAAATGTTTCAAATAATGTCCAAGATATTTTCTGGAAAGATTTTGGTAACAATTAAGAGATAATCAGTGTGCAAACTTTATACCTAGAGGTAAGCTTACAATGCAACATATATGAAAGTTTAAAACATAATACATTTTATTCTATTTATTCAGTTATATTGGCTTTAGTGACATTTTATATAAAGGAATTTATTTCAATTGCTGAGTTGTTACAGTGTAAAAATATAAACCACTTTAGTATTTCTTTGAAACTTTATTGGAAATAATTCAGAAATAATTCATAAACTATCTATCCCATAAAATAAAGCATTTTTTTGCCTGTTGATATTTCACTTTTTCTAACATGTCAACATCCAGAGTCAGATCCCTGGTGCTCACCTTGTAGCTGACTCCTCTGGGGAAGAGCGTCATGAACTCCGGGGCCTCGTAGCCCTGAACCTGCCGGTGCTGAATGGGGTCGCCGCCCAGGAAGTTGTCCAGCTGAGTGACCAGCATGGCGCACGCCACCTGCTCATCCCGAGACGACTTCTCACCTGCAGCCAAACAACAAATGTACAAAATATAAAGTAAAAAAGGTTCAGAATGATGAAAACCTTTTTGTGAAAAGTGTGTATCAATCTTTGTGAGTTTGAGAGATGCAAGTAGTTTTAATTCATTCATTATGACTATTCTACAAAATGAATGTAAGCTCTTTAGTACACTTTGTCAAAACCAGATCTTTTCTACTGTATTTTGTATAATTACAACAAAATGATGGAGACAGCAAAAGTAGTGAAATCGCTCTGAATACATTTTTTTGACCCCTGAAATTCTTACTAAGGCAGAGCTGAAGGACAGAGGGATGTAAAAGCACAACAAGAAAGAAGAAAAAGAAAGAAATCAGAAAGGTTAAAATGTCAAAAATGAGGAAAAGGAGCGACAAAGGTGAAAGAAACAACACGGAGGTCATTAACTGTAAACGAGTGGAGGAGGGGTCAGAGGGTAAAGGGCCCTCAACCAGCTTTGTGTTTCCTGAGCACCACATACACGCTGGAAACAACAGCCACATTTGAGCACTGTCACAGTCCTCCTGCAGTTTTAATGAGCCCCGCTGAAAAACCATCCCTCGCTTCCCTCGGGACCTCTGTTCCCTCTCTCTTGTCATCCGTCCATCCCCCGTCCCCGCACAATGATGCCGCGGGTCAGTGCTGTGGCTCGTGTGTCATCGCTGTCATTAGCGGGAGGGTTATTAGCTCCTCGAGCGCAGCACTGGGCCAGGGTTGGATGTGCAGTAAACACTGGACGGTGGTTAAAGAGTAGAACAAGACACACGAGAGGCCATTTGTTCTCCTTCCCTGTCAAAAACCCGGTGACTACATTACCCACAATGCAAACTGGCTGCTGACTGATTCAGGTGTAACTCCACATGCTCATTTCTTTTTTCCATTTTTCAAACTTGAGGTGGAATATCAGATCCATAGACTTTATAGGAAGTGAAGCCAAAGTATATTCATCGCCTCCTGGTGGCTGCCTGCAGTATAAGTTGTAAATCTCACATCCAAACTCATCAAATGAGTATGAATATGAATATGAGTGTATTTTTATATTCTGATTTAATTATTAGCAGGATTACACAATAACTGTTCCACCGTGGGGCCTGGGCTTTTTTTTCATTTTCCTTAATTATCTTAATTTATGATAAATAAATCTTTTTTTTTTAATTAGACCACTTCCTTTTTTCTTTCATATTTCTACTATAAGAACTAGATGATCATGTGTAGGAGGT